>NC_081801.1:2782500-3082500 GCF_963082965.1 Carassius carassius
TCGTTTCAGAAGGAAGGCGTAACGCTCTCTGTTTCTGTGTTTCTATGTCAGGGTGTTATAGGAGCTCCTGGTCCTCCTGGTGTACCTGGATTGATTGTAAGTGAAATGGTTTACTTAAATTTATTTCAGAGACAGATTTGTGCCCAGAAGTGAACTAAATCTGACAAAATGAGGCATCCAGAGATGTCCTTGAAAAATGCTTCATGCATCATGAATAAGGTTTTTGTGTGAATGTAAGGAATTTACGCTCAGTTAGAGTGACCAGATGATCTTAGGGAGAAAAACTGAGGCAGATCAGGGATGTAGAGCTTGAGATTATATGCAGGTGGAATGCCATCTATATTTGTTTAAAATTTATGGAGGTTATGCAGAATATAGGAAACCAAAGAAACATTACATTAAAAATGGGTTTGATGCAATTGAAATTCAGCTAACCTAGACCTGGACTAACAATTGATATTAAAATTCAACACAGCACAACTTTTTTTTTTTTTTTTTTTTTTTAAGAATTAAGAATTTTTTAAAGAAATGAATTCCCTTTTTCAGCAAGGATGCATTAAATTGTGTCAGTAAATTCCCCAAAAATATAAAGCAGCACAACAGTTTTCAACATTGATAATAATCAGAAATGTTTCTTCATCAGCAAATCACCATATTAGAATGATTTCTGAAGATCATGTGACACTGAAGACTGGAGTAAGTTCAGGTTTGCCATTACAGGAATAAATTACATTTTAAAATATATTCAAGAAGACAACAGTTATTTGAAATAGTATTTTTATTTTTATTTTTTACTGTATTTTTGATCAGATAAATGCAGCCTTGGTGAGTTGAAGTGTCTTTCAGAAACCACAAAACTTCTGATCTATAGTTTTGCAATCAAATGAAAGTTTTAAATAATTTCAGTATAAATCACATCTCACCTATAATATTGTCACTGATGTCAGATATGGTTTGTTAGAGTGTGATTTTATCAGGATGTCTGGTCACCCAGTGGTCAGTGTTTCTGTTCTTGTAGTACAGCTGAAATCAGTTTGACCTGAACAGCATGATGTGTAAATAAGATCCACATTTGCTTTCACAAATGTTGATAGTATTTGTTCTTTCGGTTTGTACTTGGGTGAGTGCCGTGAGATCATGTGCTCCCTAAAGCCACTCTTAAAATGTTTTACTTCAATAAAACTCAGAATATTTATCAGATGAAGTTTTATAAGTAAGATCCTCTTCAAACTGGACGTTTAAAAGCACATGCAGCACTCATTCCCGTCTCTTCTCCAGGGTGATATGGGCCCTGTCGGCATAATCGGTTTGCCAGGACCAGATGGACTGAAAGTAAGTCATGCACATATGTACCCAACACATATCTCCATCACTCACAGCCACCTTAGCATATATGTTTGTCTGTGTGTGTGTTCCAGGGCGTCCCAGGGAACATGGGCGAGCCCGGACTGAAAGGTGATAAGGTGATCTGAATACTCTGTTATTGGCCTGTTTTACAGCAGCATGCGATGGGAATTCTGTCTTCCCATTGGCCACCCTGTGTTACACGTGTTTTAAAAGCTCCAGTCTTAAGTAGCAAGTAGTCAAAGATGTTTAATTTTGATTAGTCAGAACAAAATAAGAAATTTGGGTAGAGTTCTATTTAAGGTACAAACACTAACAGCTTTTCTCTGTTAGTCTGCGAGAGAGAGTTACTTCCAGGTTCAATACCTTGAAACAGCTTTAAGGCATAATGTTGATTATAATGGTCAATAATTTTGTTAATAAATAAATACATTTATAATTAATAAACAGTGTTTGTTTATTTATTTATTTATGCAAAATATGCTAAATTCTATTGACAGCTTTCATAGCGAAATGTTGATCATAATGGTCAATAATTTAGTTTTTTTTATTAATAAACAAAGGCATACATACTGTGCATTTTTAATAATAAACTATATTTATTCATTTATTAAAGCAATGTACGTTAAACTATCTACAGCTTTTATGACATTATATTATGTTAGTCAAATGTTTTTTAAATTATTTAATTATTTATTTATTTTCAGGAAAAATGTGTCAATATTTGTATTAAATAAATGCACATATATTGGAAGTCTAATGATATTATGGTATATTATTGATTATTATTCCAGTCAGTGATTTAGATTTTTAATAAATACATTTTTAATAAATTAACATTTATTTAAAGAAAATGTATTTTCAAATAAATAATAATATCAAAAATAAATGCACAAACATTGGAAGTCTACAGGAAGCATTAAAAGTGGAAATGTAAAGCTTGCATTTTTCACTTGCCCTCACTTAACCATCATGCTTCCTCACTTTCTCTGGTGTCTTTTCTGACTTTGACTCACATCACAACTTGTTTCTCACTTTTTTTCTCTTTAACTTTTTCTCTCTCAGGGTGATGTCGGGTTTCCCGGAGAGCAAGGGGATATTGGGTTCCCAGGAGACAAGGTATACCTTTCATTTCCCGTCAAATACACATTGGCACACCGGGACGTCCAGTCGTCTGATGTTTTGATTAGATCTGACTTTCTAATTGCCCCAATGTTAGAGCTTTCATAGACAGCTACACAAGCACTCATGCTCTTGAAGAAGCGTTTGTGCTAATATAATTAATATATAATGGTGTGCATTTATATATATTTGTTTCAGGGTGTGCAGGGTTTGCCAGGCTTACCAGGACCTCGTGGAAAACCAGGACCCCAGGTTTGTTTCTTATGTGTTTTGTATTTCTTTAAAAGAATAGCTCACTCAGACTGAAAGTTCTGTCATCATTTACTCTGCTCTTTTACACATTGTTCCATGGAAGTGAATGACTCACCTAGTTCTGTGTAACACAAAAGCAACAATTCTGCAGAATTGTATCACTGGCCTTTTCTGTGTAATTAGTTCCCATGAGGACTGATGTTTTCTAGCTTCAAAAAAAGTCTAAAAAGCACTCTGTAGTTTTCCCTGTTACTTGTGTGCTGTCTTCAAAGTCACTATGTTCTTCTGAGCTCGTATAGAATCACACATGTAGGATGAGCAGTGTGGTGCTTTTTACATCCTTTTTGAAGCATGAAATCCTCATTCGTCAATCAAATGTAATTGCATGTGAAAGAGCAACTTTACATTTATTCAAAAAAACATTTTTATGTTCTATATGGAAGCTGTATTTGGGAAATCTGCATATGCATACGTTCTATGATGTTCATAGTGGGTTTTTTAGTTCGCAATTCTGAAAACGTATAACTGTAAATGTGTGTTTTTAATACGGGTTTAAAGGCTTTAAAGTTGCCCTGATAATGCATTGCATGGTTTTTAACTTCAAACTCACAACCTGTCATTTTGTTGCTAAATATATGTATTTTTTTATTGTTTCCTGGAATAGCATAAAGAAGATTAATCTTTCCTTTAAAATAATATATTTTTTACCCATAATCATGTATTAAAAGCTAAATAAAATCCATACAAACTTCAGTTTCTGCGAAAGTATTTCTTTTTCTGATTTTGTTGATTTGTGCAAAAGTTTTTATTCAGTCATCGAATAACCTTAAAGTAATCACAAATTCCAGGATTAATTTTCTAATATGCACAAAATATTAACATTAAAACAAAACATTACATATAACACTCCTTACATCATTTATCTGAGAACACATGCATGTTTTATATCAGAAATTGTCCAATCATCAACAGTGTATGGGGATCCAGAGTACAATATCTAAGTTTAACGTAAAAATCTTCAGTTTTTTTGATTATGTGTGTATTTGTGTGTTTTAAAGGGCAAGACAGGAGAAAGAGGGCCCAGTGGATTAGCAGGCCCTCCAGGACCCGAGGTATGAATCAACATAACCATAAAACACTGATGATTGCACCAGTTTGTTCTATTGGTGATGTCATCAAATACAACTGATGCTGATTGGCTGATGTTCTCATTGAGGTACGGTTAATCCTTCACAGGGTTTCCCTGGCGACATCGGAAAACCTGGACTCAATGGACCCGAGGGCCCAAAGGTGTGTTACTTATAAGGACAAACAAGTGTTTTTTGTGTATTCATATATTTGCAACTTCATGCAGTTGACAAATGTTTTCTTCATAGGGTAAGCTTGGAGACAGAGGTCTACCTGGACCTCGTGGAGTGGCTGGACGAGAGGTGTGTGTGTTATTGATAAGCTATAAACGTCTTGTGAGAATGCAATGAGTTAATCTTGATTTTAATTTGTAGGGTGATGAGGGTCCTGTAGGACCACCGGGGCCAATAGGACTCGAGGTGAGTTGTGAATCTGAATATGAAATCACGCTGTTTTTGCTGGTTGTTTGCTGGCTAGTGTGATTTAAAAAAATTTTTTTTTTAATGTATATCGTAAATGTTTAATTTTGATGTTGTATTAGAGGTTTTAAAGTTGCAATCGATGATTGTATTGAATTTGTTAATTTTAGACTGTTGTAAAAGAAATTTTTTGAGTGAATGGCTGTCACAAAAATCTATAAATTTTGTATGCTTTTTTTATGAAAAATATTTGTTTTCTTCCGATTTATGGTTAAAAAATGTATTTCGTAATGATTTATTGTATTTTTTATTAAAGTTTTTGTTTAATAATTTTTATGTAAAACACTGAATTACCGCTTTTTATGAAATGTGCTCTATAAAAAAATAAATAATAATAATTTCAATAGCACATTGAGATCATGTGACGTTCTCATTACAAATAGGTTCCATTCTCTTTATGCAAAATGCTATTTATTTTTCTCTTTCTGGTGCAGTCAGTCGTCATCTTTCGTCTTATAACAAATCTTTTATAAAAGGTTTTTTGTTTAAATGTATATTGGAAATGTGTGGTTTTGTTTATTCTAGAGGCCTTAAAGTTCCATTGATGATGGTATTGCCTTTGTTAATTTAAAGCTTTAAAGCTACAAATATAATTTTTTGGATGAAGTGACCTCAGAACTTATTAAAAATATTTTCTTTTTTATGCAAAATATACTTTTTTTAATGATTTGTGGTTGAAAAATGACCAAGAGTCCATTTTAATGTTCTGTTTGAGTAAAGCAAAATGTGTATTCACCCAACAAACCACAAGGTGGCGCAATGTGGGATTTCAATTTTGAATAGCTTTAATTATGTTCAATATATCAATGAATTATAGAGGCTGGGAATTTATTTTGTAAAAGACAAAAGGAATGAATAAATCCAACATTGTAAATCAGGGCGCTCAGGATCTGCTGCGATCGCCTCTGTATTACATAACATTCCCACTCTGTTTTTCCTCTTTTCTTTTCTTTCGTTCCAATTTTTTCTCATTTAACCAAACTCAGTGCTTCTCTGGCACAAACTCAGAACATTTCTGTATGTTCTCCATAATTCTGTCCTCAGACAGGTATCTGTTTTCCTCATCTCTCTCTGTGTCTCTATTGTGCGGTCAGTAATTGGAGAAGTCTTGGTGAGACTTTCAGTATGTTCTTGTTTGTGCTCTGACCGCAGAATTATGAATTATTTTCCAAGATTTAAGTCAAAGCAGTATTATAAAACACAACATTGGCATTACAAATGTCTGAAAGTAAATAGAACAAAAATTCAATCCAGTTAAATCATGTATTATATATTATATTTTCTGTGTAGCAGAATATTAAAATAATATTCTAAAATAAGTATTATAACTGTGGTTACAGTTATTAATTAGATTATACAATGCATTATAGGTTTATTCTAAGGCAAAATTAATGCATTATATATAAAGGTTTTACTATTATTTACTTAAATGTCTTTCTTTTTTATTGTATTTATTATTTATTTTTAGTCATTTTTGTAAAGCACGTTTTAATTACCACTCTGCATGAAATAATAATTTCATTGTAATGCATTATATATTTTCATAAAAAAGTTAAAATGCATTATATTTGCACATTTCTTTTTACTTATGAAACTGGTTGTTTGTCGTGTGTCTTGTGCATTACATTTTTTGTGTAACAATAAATAAGTATTATAATATATTATAAATGTATTATAATGAGATGAAACAATGCATTGTAAGGTGCATTACAAGGCATAATTAATGCATTAAAATAATTTTATAATGCATTATATCTAAAGGCTTCAAGTAAAGGGTTACCAATTGTTTAATTTTATTGCTTGTTTATTACTATTTTTAATAATTTTTAAAGCACTTTTTAATCATGATGTGTTAATATGAAGTGTGCCATTATTTATATATATATATATATATAATTTTAGGGGTGGCACGGTTCGCTGAAAAAACCCGTACCGTTCGGTTCACCACACACGGTTCGGTACACGCTGGGACCGCGGTTCAACTTAAATCCAAAGCATCTGTAATATGGTTTGCTATAAATAGCAGTTAATATATGTTTCTGTTGATGGATGCGCATTCTGGATTACCAGACATTACAACAATAGCGATGAGAAAAAAAAAACCCTGGACAAACCATTTACTCTTGATCAATGTGAATGAATATGAGCAGTAATTTATTCTGTCATCATCCAGGTGCTGAAAGCGTGCGCACAGAGGAGACCTGAACAGCACACGTTAATATGTATTTAAACTAAACTCATTTAAGCTTTGTCAGTTTAAACATTTAAGAGCCAAAGACGCGAGCTCGCGCGCGCAGTGAGAAGAATTGTGCATAACTTTAATAAAGAATAATCTTTAATTTATATAGTCCAATATGCAAAGCTGTTTTACATTTGATTACTTTATTAGTTTTCTGTACCTAAAAACATATGCTAGACCTGCCAAAAAAAAAACAACAACTGAAAATCACTGCTTATTGTTTGTATCTTTACTCCATTGTATTGTGTGTGCTGTTGCATGTAGTTGGATAGAATATTCTTCTTCTTTTTTTTTATTAGAAAGTATAGTTTTTCCATAAGCACATACCGAACTTTACCGAACAAAAAGTTGAACCGTGCCACCCCTAATATATATATATATATATATATATATATATATATATATATATATATATATATATATATATATTTCCAATAGTGCAACAGCAGAATTGGGATCCCATGGTGTTCTCATTACACAAAAGCTTCTTTCTGTTTATGCAAAATGCAGTTTCTTTTTTTTCTTCTGAAACTGTTTACATGTACAGTCTAGTCTCTCATCATTATTTGTCTCATAACAAATGGTCTCTTTTCTGTCTGTGTTTTTTTTTGTCAGGGTCTGATGGGCAGTCAGGGTTTCCCAGGGGCTGCTGGACCTGAAGGGGACAAAGTGAGAACATAAGAGGAATATAAACACACACAAATCTCCTCCACACACGCGGCCACTCAAACACTCTCTGATGTCTTTCAGGGCGAGCAGGGTGTCACAGGAAAGGCTGGACCCATGGGTGAGAGGGTGAGTACACAGACTGAGTTATGACCTTTAACCACACTTTGACCCTCACACTGATGATGTTGTGTTTGTAGGGTCTCGTTGGCTTCATCGGTCCTGCAGGGGAGACTGGACTCGCTGGAGAGAAGGTAAGACACACCTGAGAGCAGCAAATCGGCATATTAGATTAATTTCTGAAGATCATGTGACACTGAAGACTGGAGAAATGTTGCTGAAAATACATCTTTGATCACAGGAATAAATTACATTTTACAATATATACATATAGAAAACAGTTCTTTTAAATTGTAATTATATTTCACAATATAACTGTATTTTTTTATTAAAAAAAATAAATGCAGCCTTGGTGACCAGAAGAGACTTCTTTCAAAAACATCAAAAAATTATTTGAGCCGTAATGTAAATGTTGTTTTATGTGATTTATTTAGGGTGATCGTGGAGAGGTGGGATTGCCCGGACCTCCAGGAGAGAAAGGATCTACGGTACGGCACACATACAACAAAATACTGCACATAAATTCTCAGCGTGCACTTCCTCCCTTATTCTCGCAATTATAAAACAGAAAGTTCAACAGTCCATTATAGAAAAATGGCACACTTCCTTCAAGCTACTCAGCAAATGTCAAATGTTTGGACAAAAGGTTATGGCAAAATGAATTATTCAGAATGTGTTATTTAACTTGCAATCTGCAAAGGAGTAGAAAATTTGGAAATCAGGATTAGGCATAAAATAATGTCTTCAGAATCATTCATGCTTGTGAAAATTGTGAGAATTGAACAAACAGTTGTAATCTGTTCAGATTCAGACAGGGAGCGTATCTGTGTATCAGTTTTCTGCTGATTAAGGAATAAAACAAGACTTCATCACCTTAAAAAATGATCGTCAAAAGCAAAAATGATACGAAATCCATAAGATTTTGTGAGAAAGAGTGGCATGACTAAGCCAAAACAGACACTATTTTTGAATCAGCAGCCCAAAATTAGTAAGCATCAATTATTTGATTTCATTCAGCAGATATCATGCAGGGTGGTGTAATTATGCCGTGCTATAGAAAATATGCTGTAATCTCTAAATCATTTGTAATATTTTATGCAGTACAAAATAAAATGTAATATTTTGTAATGCATTTTATAATATGTTTTACATGTTTCTCATCACTTACAGGGGCACCCAGGAACCCCTGGAGAGAGCGGCCCACCAGGACCCCCAGGCAGTCCAGTAAGTCGTCAAAAAGCTGATGGTTGTATCCCGGGCTTCACCTGCTGTCGTTAGATCACCGTGCTGTCGCTCAGCTGTCAGACACCTCTGTGTAACGTTCTGTGCTTACAGTTTAGATGGACAAAACAAACACACACTCTTAGTGGCAGTGAGAGAGACAGGAGCCTGTCTGCCTGACATTAATCCCCAAAAAAGAGAAAAGAAACACAATTGTGTACACGTAAATGGTCTCTTTTTTTTTTATAGGGCCAACCGGGATCACATGGACCCATCGGCATTAGAGGACCTAAAGGAAGACGGGTAAGTCATTTGGGCATCAGAAGTGTGTAAGCATGTGGAATTTAGCTTTTATCTTTAGTAAAAGAGGACAGGGACTGAACCAGTGGCCTTCTGATTACCAACCACCACACAGAACCATTTCTGTTATAGTTACTTGAACTGGTAGATTAGTTGATTAAATAGTTAGTAGACTGATAGCCTAGTTAAAGGGTTAGGTAACCCAAAAATGAAAATTAGCCTGTAAATGACTCACCCTCGAGTCATGCTAGGTGTAGATGACTTTCTTCTTTCAGACGAATCCAGTCAGAGTTATATAAAAAAAATGGTCTGTGATCTTTCAAGCTGTTTAATGGCACTCGGCAGGTATTGCAGTGCATCTGTCCAAAAGAAGTGAAATAAAAAGTGCCCATCCATTAAAAAAGTGTCTCACACAGCTCTGGGGGTGAACATACTGTATGCCTCCTGTAGCGAATCAATGCGTTTTTGTAAGAAAAATATCACGGAAATAGTTTGGGAGCATGATGTATGAGGTGAGCATTGCACATGCGCCAGTGAGTATCATGAAAACCAATGTTTTTTAAAAGTTTCCTTCCTTTAGCAAAGGAAAACCTCTTGGCTTATATCAAACTCCTCCAAAATTCTTCTTAACAAATCCTCATTTTGTACTTCCAACCAGTGACCGTTGTTTTGGCTTGATCTCTCCCCTTCACTTCCGTGTTCGTCACTTCTGAGCGGCACAAGCACAACGCTGACACCCTTACATCATCTTCCCGGAGATGCTTCCGTGTACAACTGTTGGTGCAAGCTACATTAAATTGATTATTACGTTTTGAATATGGATATTTTTCTTACAAAAATACATGGATTCATTACAGGAGGCATACAGTATGTTCACCCCCAGAGCTGTGTGAGACACTTTTTTTTTAAGGATGGGCACTTTTTATTTCACTTCTTTTGGACTGATGCAGTGCAGCACCTGCTGAGTGCCATCAAACAGCTTGAAAGATCAAAGACCATTTTTAATATAACTCCGACTGGATTCGTCTGAAAGAAGAAAGTCATATACTACTAGGATTACTTAAGGGTGAGTAATTTATGGTCTTATTTTCATGTTTGGGTGAACTAACCCTTTAAGTTATCTGATATCTTGAAATAGTATTTTAGTTAGTAAAACTGGTAGTTAGTCGTCCAGTAAATTGATTTTTATTAAATTAAATTAAATTAAATTAAATTTAATTTAATTTAATTTAATTTAATTTAATTTAATTTAATTTAATTTAATTTAATTTAATTTAATTTAATTTAATTTAATTTAATTATTAAAAATTAACTAGGCTAGTTAAGTTATCTGATATTATCTTTTTATCTGACAGATTCTTTGTTAGTTAGTTGGTTGGTTAGTTAGTCGTCCGATAGATAGATAGATAGATAGATAGTTAAACTGGTTGGCAAGTTAAATAGTCCAAAAGATAGATTCTTAGTTAATTAGTTAGACCATCTGATAGATCTTTATTAGTTAGTTAATCTGATAAATAAATTCTTGTTAGTTAAACTGGTGGATTAGTTATTAGTTAGTAGTTATTTATCAAATAGATACACGTGGTAAGTGCTCTCATAATATGAGCAACACATTTTTTCCAGCAAGATGAAAACATTTAAACTTTTCAAAATGCCACAAGTGCACCATGTATCATGTGACAAGAACCAACCAATCAGCTTCACTCTTTCCTTAACAACATTGAAATTTCAGTCAAGATGGAGGAACAGCTGTTCATAACTACAGCGAAACCCATTTTTAAAATGCATATACTAGTAGAGCTACTACTAGTGATTTACAGTGCTGGAAATACATTTATCCTGTGCTGAAACTTTTGCATTGTCATGGCGAGTGCACGTCATGTGCTTATCAATAGCAGACGCAACGGGGCATGTGATCGGCCCCCAGTCAGTTAAACTGACTGTATGTTAGTCATTTGATTAGATTCTTTGTTAGTTAATCTGATAGGCTAGTTAGTCATGCGATAGATAGATTGTTATTTAGAACTAGTTATTTAGTCAGGTAGTTAGTTAAACTGGTAGACTAGTCAAATAGATAGATCACACACATGGGAAATGTTTTCCATTAACAGACAGAATCAACATGAATTACGGGAGAGAAGACTGAGCAGAGGGATGCAATGGAAACAAACTTAGGAGAGTCTCTGTGCCGCTGTCTGGTCTTAGTTAGAGTCCGTAAATCAAGTTGTTTTCCTGATGATTCGGTGATTCAGTGGCGATGATTTAACCCCGTTTTTTGTTTCCTGTCTTCGTCACTGAGAAGTTGAATGGGCCAAAACAGCATAGAGTGAATGTGATGCACTGACAATGACTGAAGAGTCATTATACATCAATGTCTTTATTTAAAACAGATGAAAATATATCTTTCAAAAAACACTTTATACAGGTAAAGGTGAAACTGTAACCAGTTCTTTAGTGGTAGAAAAATGCATTATTTATTATGCATGCATTGTGTATAATATTTTGTGTTGTTTTGTTTTAGTTTTTATGCCCTCTTGCAACTTTTTAGTGGTATTTGCAAAAGAAAGTATTACTATTACTGTAGATATCTAAACAAAATCCTAACTCCTTTATTTAAATAAAGTCCCATAGACTTTATACTTCATAGACTTTGTTTCATAGACTCTCTGAAGGCTAGGCCTGTGATTCTGACCTATTTTCTGTATATTTAGTGTTCAAGTTCTGTTTAATGTCCTAAGTTCCTGGCAATAAAGGCTTTTCTGTGACAAGTTCAATATGGTATCAGCTCAATGGAAAGACATGCACTAACATTCCTTGTGACTGGATGTTTCTCTGTATTTGAAGCACACAAATGAAAACCGGATTTACTCTGGTTAGATAACAACACGTGGGATATGCAGAAAGACATCACTGTGGCACTAATAGGTGCTGAGAAGTAATGAGCCACTTTGTTTTCTATGGTTTATGGATGTATAACAGGATGGCCAGAATATTAATAACAGTAGTAACTCATATGACGTATTCCACATATTTTACTGAGTACCTTCAACTCCTCCAGTGTGTGTGAGAGAGTAAAACAGAGAGTGTGTGCCATCTGGAAGAGACTGTGTGATGATATTGTTTCAACAGTCTGATGATTTTTGGCTGGACGCACACACCATAAGTTAGTGTTATTATCAGCGCACACACGCATTCTTCGAGAGGGAGCGAACGAGTGTCTGGTCTTTTGATGAAGTCCTTGTGTTCAGATCTCTTCAGATTTCATAGGTGAGCCAAACCGCTGTTTGTGATAGCGAATATTTGTGTGCATCGAGAGTTGCAACATAGTTCTGTGTCATGCTTAGCCCCTCAAGAGCCTCTTAAACATTGACCTACATGCACAACCCCAAATATCCCAACATATCCCACAAATCCTAAATCTACAGTATGGCTCCCCCTAGTGTTTGAGGATATACTTCCGGATTTAAAGTGAGTGTTTGCATTCTGCCATACGAATCATTTTTGCATTACATTTGACGTCACAAGATGGCTTAGATCATGAATATTATTTAGATTATGCTCAAATTTTAAAATGATTAATTTATTATTTAAAAAAATAGACATGTAAGTAATACAATGATTCAGTGAGTATATCCAAGTGCAATTTCTTTACGATAACACTCAGTGTTATTTTAGTATTATTTATATACTATAGTATTTATTAATAATTTCAGGAAGCTTTTATTTTTAAGTTTAGTTTTAATAATTTTGTACTTTTGTTATTTTTTTATATGAGTTTTAGTTAAGTCATTTTAGTACTTCGACTTCAACTTATTTTAGTTAGTTGCCAAGGTAACATTTTTCAATTTTTGTTTTTCATCTAATATTTATGTTTTATATTATTTCAGCTTTATTTCATTTGACACAAGCAATTTTTTATAGTTTTGGTTTTAGTTTAACAATTACAACAATAGAACTATAACAAGTCGAAATATAAAATGCTAACTAATTAAAACATTTCATCAGGTTTTGTCATAAAAAGTTCTACAACACAGTGATTTGATGGAGCATTCATTCTTGTTGAGCAACTCAGTTTAATTTAATAAAAGTTCTATAAAATGATTAAAGACAATGCATTCAACCTGACCATTCAAGTTTGACCAAAAGTAAGCTATCATGTGATCTCCTTCTTAATTCTAATTATTTAATTATTATTGTTATTATTAGTGTTCCTGTAGCGCAAGTGGTAGAGCATTGCATTGCAAGCGCAATGTTGGGGGTTTGAATCCCAGGGAACACATGTTAGGAAAAATTGTTAGCCTAAATGCAATGTTAGTTGCTTTGGATAAAAGCGTCCGCTAAATGCATACATTTAATTTAATTTAATTTTACTGCCAAAGTTCACAAGAGCTCAGGGTTTTTGTGTGTCCTTTTATGTACTGATTAGCGCCTCTGTTTTAGGGTCCTAGAGGTCCGGACGGTATGCCAGGCGAACTCGGCTCCGAGGGCAAAAAGGTAAAGGCCACTGTACTTCAGAGCTCACCTAGTGACCAAAAATAAATTCTGTACACGAATTCATGTCTCCTCACAGGGTCTTGATGGTCCTCCAGGAAAAATCGGTTTCTCGGGACAAGCGGTAAAAACAGTTTTCACATTCTCTTTGTGATTGTGTTTCTACAGTACAGTTTCTACATGTCCCTCTGATCTTTTCTATCGTAACAGTCTCTATGTCTGTCCAATCACTTCAGGGCAAGATCGGGGAGCCTGGGGAGGCGGGGCCAAAGGGATTCCCGGTTAGTTTCTCTATTGAAATGTATATACTGTATTTTTAGGACTGTTCCTTAAAAATGTATGTAATAATATATGTTAAATGTAGAGCACATGCCATAGATACAATGCAGCTCAATTTGTGTCACGGGACAAAATATAAAAATGTTAAGAAAAAAACTGAACAATAAATTACAAATAAATTATTCATTAAAATATGTTATTCTAACAATACTCTTTTTTATGTTCATTTATTATTTATGATTTATTATCAGATTAATCATTGATTTATTTACTTGTTCTGTAGGGCATTCAAGGGCCATCCGGGGCTACAGGAGACAAAGGAATCGCAGGGGAGCCAGTGAGTGATGCTTTATTTCTGTTCTCCACACAGAAACATTTTCCAATGTCTTTTTATGTAAACTGAGAGCTGGAAATCTACTTTACGTCCTCTGGGTGTTGAGCAACTCTAGAAGATGAGTTTTGAGCACTGTGTATTTCTGTCTCCTTCAGCCCTGAAATATATAGAATAATGTGATTTTCATGACCGAGTCATGACTCTTCTTGGCATTCAGTTGTCATATGTAGTTTGTTAAATGTTTGTGATTATGTAGCTGTAAAATGTAAGTAAGATTTGCCGTAGTTTTGTAATGTACACACACATCCGCTTCACAGTTTAAGAATTTGGCTTCAGATAATAGGAGATTGTAATGTTGAAATGTGTTTGTATTGTTGATAAATGATTTGTTTGTTTGGGATCAGGGACTTCCAGGGCCGCCAGGAACACTTGGGCCTACCGGAAATCCAGGGCCGAAGGTAAAACACTCCACACATACACAAACTCTGCTGCTTCTGTCTGTTTAGGTTTCCTTGATTGTGAATGATACTGAGATTAAAATGATTACCCTGTTTAATCCTATTTACTCCCCTTTTCATTCTTTAATTGATTAATTAAATTAATTTTAGGCCATTAATCCATCTGTTTTGGCTAAAAAAGACATGAAATAAAAAAAAGTGTGCTATCCCTTCCCTCAGGGCCCTGCGGGAAAAGTTGGCGACCTTGGACTTCCAGGAGAACCTGGAGAAAAGGTGGGGAAAGTGCTGGCTCTTTACACTTTGGAGTCTTGTTACCTTAAAAGCATTAGATGCATAAATCCAGTGTCCAAAACGAACAGCATTTATTTGAATCAGAATTCTCATGTAATATTATAAATGTCATCACTCTCAGTGTAAATCAGTTGAATGCGTCCATGCTGAATAAATGTATTAATTTTCCAAACTTTTGAATGTTAGCATATCATGGTTTACACAAGAATATCAATCAGTAAAAACTCTTTTCAACATTTATAATAATCAGAAATATTTCTTGAGCAGCAAATCAGCATATTAGAATAATTTCTTCTGATGAATGATAACTAGTTAAGTGTTTAAATGATTAACTAACTTGGCTGTTGGAGTCTGGGCTTAGTTATTATTTATTTATTTTAAAATGACATGAGACTTTGTGATTTCCATCACTTGCCATACTTCATAGTCATTTTATAATAAATTCAAAAGTAAGAGGTGAGAAAACTAGGGAGTTGAAATTGCAACTGAGCAAATGGGTGATCCTCTGCTGCCATCTACTGGATATAATGGTCATTTCATGTCATTTTCATTTTAAGTGTTTGTTTTCCATCAAGATGCAAATTCTTCTTCATGAATAAAAGTCAACATTTAAAGCAAATTTTGGCAGAGTTATACAATATAAAAAAAATGCTTTACATTTTAATATTTAAAAAAAAAATATTGAGTTTTTTTTTTTGGGGGGGGGGGGCATCCCTATTAATCATTCCATATGTATATTATTTATATATGCTTATTTATTAAGCTTATTTTTTTTGTCTATTTTATGTGTATTGAACTAAATAGAAAATAACAAATAAAGGCTTTTAAACTACATTCAGATGTTCTTAATTTTAGCAGCAGGGGTTTGGAAAAGTTCCATACAACACTATTAAATAAATCGAAAATAACAGCCCATATGACATTTAGTTTGACTACTGGAGATTGCTAATCAGCAATTTCCTCCTTTTCCTGCCCATTTGTTGGGGAAAACACTACATTTTTAAGAGCTGTAGGCTCTATTTTTTACTCTATTCATGAAAAGAGCCTGACATTAGTGTTAACCCATTTCCCATAATTTTCTTGCTTGAGGTGCTATTATGCTGCGCTAAATAACTGTTGCTAAATTCTCTTTTTGTTGGCAGTTCAAGGCCCCATTGAGTTTCTGTAATGTGTAATGCTATTGGCAGACCCAGATGTGCTGTCACACATCATTGGTTATAATTGATGTTTGCCTGACTCGACTTATGTAATTAAATAAAAAGAATGTGAACTTATAATAAAGAATTAAAACAACCTGTGTGTTTGGACTCTTATTATGTTTTTTTATTGCTTTTGCAGGGGTCACTTGGGCCTGCGGGGAATGCTGGGGCAACAGGACTGCTCGGAACAAGGGTGTGTGTTCAATATGTCTGTGAAACATTGATTTGATGTGTATGAATGCACAAAAACAACACTCATTTTATCATGTTTTTATTTGTTTGATACAGGGAGATCCAGGTTTAGAGGGAGAGGCTGGTCCGGCTGGCCCTGATGGTGCCAAGGTAATAAAATGTTCATAAGTATTCAAAAATACATGATTTAAATCTCTTAAATAATTGAAAGAACAAAAAAACATTTTGTACAGGGTGAAAAAGGCGACATGGGTGGAGAGGGCGAGCAAGGTGTCAGAGGTGACCCGGGAATCAAGGGGAAAGAAGGGCCCCCGGGCGACCCTGGGCTTACTGGCGACAGAGTGAGCGATGCAGGAGTGCACAAACAATATCACACTCATATTTTACTTTATACTTCAAAACATGTACTGCATACAAGGTTTTCAGTCAGTAAATAAAACAAGAGAACTAATTATGGGGAGTTTGGCGTTGTCACATAATAAAGGCATGTATATATTTATATTTTTATCAGCTTTGGATTCTGATCAGTTAAAACATATTTTTTTGCATTTTACATATGTCATCTATCACAAAAAACACTGGTGTTTTGTAGAATAAATTTGACAAATCTTAACAATTATGCCTAAACATGACCTACAAAAATTTGACCCCTCAAAAAATTATTTAATGGGAAAAAGCTGTTGCTTTTGTTATTAATTATCATATATTTTTAAATATATTTCTACTTCACTTTAATTTGTTTTTATTTTAGTTTTAGTAATTCAAGTAATCTCAACTTTGTGCTAAACTGTTTAGATTGCCTAATTTCTTTCTGGGACTTTTCCAGACCCTAACCCTTCCCTGAAAACTGCAGCTGTTAAGCCCCTTCTGAAAAAGAGCAATATTGATAACACCATTCTGAGCAATTATAGACCAATATCTAATTTTTCTTTTATAGGGAAAATTATAGAAAAGGTAGTTTATTATAAATAGAAACAAATACTTAAACTCAAATGGATAGCTGGACAATTTTCAATCTGGTTTCCGACCGCATCCCAGCAGAGAGACAGCACTCATTAAGATAATAAATGATATTCGCTTAAATTCTGATTCTGGCAAAATATCAGTGCTGGTATTACTAGATCTCAGTAATCTAGTCTCTAGTAATCTAATCTCAGAAGCTAGAGGTTATTATGTGAGTCTAAGAGAGCATACCGTAAGTCTAAGTGGACGTCCATGACATGTGGAGTCCCACAAGGCTCAATTCTTGCACCGCTCTTGTTTAGCCTGTATATGCTCCCACTAGGTTAAACAAGGAAAAAACTCATTGCATTTGGAAACAAAGATAAAGTTTTCAAGGTGAAACAACTAAAAATTAGTCAAACAACTAAAAATCAAGTCAGGAATCTTGGTTATATTCTGGAGACAGACCTTAGTTTCAGTAGTCAGGTCAAAGCAGTAACTAAATCAGCATACTATCATCTAAAAAACATTGCAAGAATTAGATGTTTTGTTCCCAGTCAAGACTTGGAGAAACTTGTTCATGCCTTTATCACCAGCAGGGTGGACTATTGTAATGGGCTCCTCACCGGCCTTCCCAAAAAGACCATTAGACAGCTGCAGCTCATCCAAAACGCTGCTGCCAGGATTCTGACTAGAACCAGAAAATCTGAGCATATCACACCAGTCCTCAGGTCCTTACACTGGCTTCCAGTTACATTTAGGATTGATTTTAAAGTACTTTTACTCGTTTACAATTCACTCAATGAGCTAGGACTGAAATACATAGCAGATATGTTCACTGAATATAAGCCTAACAGAGCACTCAGATCAATAGGATCGAGTCAGTTAGAAATACCAAGGGTTCACACAAAACAAGGGGAGTCCGCCTTTAGTTACTATGTTGCTCGCAGTTGGAATCAGCTTCCAGAAGAGATCAGATGTGCTAAAATATTAGCCACTTTTAATTCTAGACTTAAAACTCATCTGTTTAGATGTGCATTTATTGAATGAGCACTATGCGATGTCCGAACTGATTGCACTGTATTTTATGTATTGCAACAGTATTTTATGTAAAATCTTAATCTTAAATTCTTTTTAAGTCAACTTTTAAATAATTTTCAAAGTTTTTAAATTCCTTGTTTTATTTTTGTGATTATTTTTTTCATGATTATTTTACTTTCTTTTATGTAAAGCACTTTGAATTGTGCACAAAATAAGCTATATAAATAAACTTGCCTAAACTTTGTTTCAGTTAGCTTCCAAGGCAGGAGGTTAAATATTCTAGTTTTCTAAGTTTTTTTTATATGATATTATATTATATTATATTATATTATATTATATTATATTATATTATATTATATTATATTATATTATATTATATTATATTGTATTGTATTGTATTGTATTGTATTGTATTGTATTGTATTGTATTGTATTGTATTGTAACTTGTTTTTGTAGCTTTCCCTCATTTGTGCATGTGTGTTTTAAGGGTCCTGAAGGAAAACCTGGCAAAAATGGCGAGAGAGGGAAGGCAGGGTTTAAGGTAAGACATTCGAGTTTAAGATAGCAAGTTATTTAATTCTTTTTAATCAATTGTGCACAGTAACCATATTGACTGCACTTTTCCATTGCCTGCAGGGTGCCAAAGGTAACATCGGCCACCTGGGAGAGACAGGAATCATGGGAAAGATCGGACCAGTCGGAACCACCGGACCAAAGGGCTCTCGAGGAACCATCGGACATGTGGTAAACAGATACATCATCTTGTTAAGTTAGTTTTGTATATCCATCTGACTTTTCTTTTGACCTGTACAAGAAACCTGTCTTTATGTCACTGTTGTTTCCATGCGATGTGTTAAATATTACAATAAAGTTGACATTGACTTTGACTTTCTTGCACTTTCTCAGGGCGCTCCCGGGCGTATGGGGATGCAGGGGGATCCGGGCATATCAGGATATGAAGTGAGAGCAAGAAACGCGTGCAAATAGCATCACACGATCGTATTAGTACATTAACAATTGTTCATTTCCACATCAGTGCACTGATTTATCAGCTCAAGTCCGCTAGTGCTTGAAAGCTCTTTCCTTCTCTACAGGGTCACAAGGGACCTCAAGGTCCAATAGGACCCCCGGGACCAAAGGGTGCAAAGGTAAACTATATTTATGACTCATTTTGTTCAGAAATTGTTATATATGTGACCTGCACAAATATGTCACCCTTCATGGTTGAATCTATGCTAGAAGTATACCTAGAATACACAAAGTTTAGCTTTAAAATACAAAGAGATTATCTTGTTAAATGAATATAACAGTGAAACAGCATCATAATATGATCATATTTTTTTGTATTTGGCACCCTAATATAAGCACACAAACTACCCACAGTCAGTTTTCTATAATCATCTGATGTTTTGCATTATGTATTGTTCTAGGGTGAACAGGGGGATGATGGGAAGGTGGAGGGTCCTACTGGTCCTCCAGGACTCCAAGTGAGTCTCTTTTATCATCGTGTTTAAATCTGTCCGTGATTTTCCCTAATTTCATTAGCGGTATTTGCAGCTCAATGTAAGTGTCTGTGTATTTTCAGGGTCCAGTTGGAAAGCGAGGAGACAGGGGTGAACACGGAGATCCGGGATACACGGTGAGATAAGAAATCATACTGTTGTCTTACTGCATATGAAGTGCATTAGCTGATTTGTTTATGTGCTGTCGGCGCACACCAACATGTGACCATTTCCTATAATAGATAAACAGCGGCCAACTGAGATGCTTTAAAGGCTGTTTTATATGCCAATTGGCTTAACATAAAAAATATGTTATAGATCACATTAAGATTAAAACCATTTCAAGATGGTTTTGATTTAGTTTCTTTTCAAACTAAAATATCCGCCAGCAAAAATATGCTTTGAGTGGAGATGTATCTTTTAATTAGATTATAGAACTTTTGATAGAGACTTTATAAAATATAAGGTCACACTTTATTTTAAGGTCCAATTCTCGATATTAACAAACCATTAACTACTACTTTTGCCTAAATAAACTTCTAATTTGCCACTTATTAATAGCTAGTATGATAGTAGTTACAGTAAGTTTAGGTATTGAGTAGGACTGGGGATGTAGAATGTGGTCATGCTGAATATGTGCTTTATAAATACTAAAAAACAGCTAATAAAGTATTGATAGGTATGCTAATAAACAACTAGTTAATAGTGAAATTTGGTCCCTATACTAAAGTTTTTTATTGCTCATACTTTAGGAGTTTATACAGATCGAATGGTGAGATTGAACAAACAACACTCTTCAGATTTTCTTCAGAATTTTTTTTTACTTGTTATTAATAGTTAATAAATAAAAATATACATTATTAATTTATTAGTTATTTTAGTTTTTGTTATATATATATATATATGTGTGTATAAAATTTATATATAGTTTCATATATAGTTATTCATATATAGTTTGCTTTTTGTTATTTAATTATCCTTGCAGTTCTTGAATAATTTGTTAATTTAGTATCATTGCAATACTATTAGAGTTTTTTATAAATTTTCTGTTGTTTTAATACATCATGATAAAATAAATTAAAATAGGAAATCTAATAATTCATACATTTTTGGTTTTGTAAAATTTTGAAATAAATATTTTTTTGTAGTTTATATGAAGTTAAAGTACATCGTATAATGAAAATGTTATTAATGGTTTTAGTTTTAGTTAACTATAATAATACTGGTTTGTATGTGCAGGGTCAGCAAGGTGTTGATGGTTTTCGAGGCAAACCTGGTGCTCCTGGTCTACCTGTGAGTAAACAGTAATAATATGATTATCAGATCATGATTACAGACATACCTGCACTCAAATACGCACACAAACACATTTTTGTTTATTTCTTTTAATGCATTTTTAGGGTGATCCTGGTCCTCGTGGGATACAAGGCCCTAAAGGATCCAAAGGAGAACGGGTAACGCTATGATTGCAGCTTATTTGCGTGTTAGTGTGTGTTGTATCTTTTGCAGGATTTCAGATATTATTACTTATATTTTGGAATGGGCATCATAAACAACATGTGGTTGTGTCATCACATACTTCAGCAAAATGGGTTAGATATATGTGTATGTTCATGCTGTATACGATTACTTCTGTTCCTATGGTTTTCTTCTTGCTATTACTTCTTTTACTCATGTTTTATTATTCTCTGTGTCTTTCTCTGTGCCTCAAAGGGTCAGAAGGGTAAACAGGGTCAGCAGGGAGAGCGCGGCAGCCGAGGCTCAACGGTAAGAGGACACAACGCTTTCATTTTAGTAGTAGTAAGAAATAAGGGTCTAATTTCAACTTTAATTTCAAAGAAATGATCACTGCCAAAGACATGGGTTTAGTTCCCAAGCAGCACACAGACGCAGATAAAGTGACTTGAATGGACAGTAAGTGGAAGTGACTTTGGATAAAAGCATCTGCCAAATGAAAAAAAAATATATATACGTGTAAATTACAATGCTGCATGAAAATTAAGCCCCCCTCCCCAATTTCATTACTGTTATACAAAAATAAAAGTATTCTCATCATTAATAATTTTGTTGTATTAAAATCAGAAAATCAGCACTGAAAAGGCATGCTATGTGCAAAACAATACTGAGATGTATTATTACAATACTTAAACAATGTATATATGAATAATCTAGTAATCTATTATTACAGAATTTAAAAGGATGAGGGAAATATTTTAATGCAATATAATACAAATAATAATAAATTATGTATGTTTGTTTGTTTATATGCTCTATGCTCTATAGTTTTTTTAGTATTTTTAGTATATATATTTATATATATATATATATATATATTTAAAAAATATATTTTTTATATTATTTACATATTATATAAATATTTCTATATTATTTACATATGAATTATATAATACTTTATTTTTATATAATAATGACCCCAAAATGTTTTGATTATTTTTGTGAAATTCAACCAGCAATATCCTTCATAACTAGTACATTTGCTTAAGCATTTCCCTTTCTTCCTTAATAACTTAGTAAATGGCCAGTTTTCTCTCATCAGGGTGATGTTGGGTTACCCGGCCCGAGAGGCATCGTGGGTCGAGAAGGACAGGAGGGCGTTCCTGGCATGGATGGGATCCCAGGGAAAGATGGAAGCAGAGGAATACCAGTAAGAATTCATCGTCAGATCTGGGATTCCTGATGTATGATCTGTCTTATCAAGTTCATTACATGCATCTTTCTCTTTCTCTGTCTTGTAGGGTGATCAGGGAGATGATGGAGAGTTTGGTTTGCCTGGTAAACCTGGTGCACCTGGAAAAGTTGGCGTTATCGGTTTACCAGGCCCACAGGGATCATTTGGTCCAAAGGTCAGAGGATACATTTTTACCACGATTATCACTTATTTATTTATTTGTTTGTATGTTTTGTTTATTTGTTTATTAACTTAATTTAAACATAATTTAAAAAAAAAAATTGAAGAAAATTTTACTGCAGGTATCAAAAAATATATATATATATATAAATATATATAAATATATATGTGTGTGTGTGTGTGTGTATATATCATAATACACAGTCATAATATATTTACATGTTTATTTATAATAAAGACCCTTGAAAACAATATAATATTTATTATGTATTTATTTATTTTATTTATAATTAAAATTGAAAATATATAAAAAATTTATATTCCATATATTATTATGTATCTTGACTGGATCATTTTGATGTATGTATTTGTTATATTTGTGAATGAACAGGGTGAGAGGGGCCTTCCTGGTCACACTGGCCCTTCAGGAAAGAGAGGTTTTAAGGGAGGAATGAGTCTTCCTGGATCTCAGGGAGACCGGGGTCCTAAAGGTCAACCTGTGAGTGCTACTCCCAGACAAAAATACACTGAAACAGCCCATAAATACTGTTATTCACTGTGAATTCTCCTACTGACGGTATCCTGCTTATAACAAGAATCCTAATAATAGAAATCTTTGATTTAGGGTGACATCGGTGAACCCGGCTTTCCAGGGATGCTGGGATTGTTTGGACCGAAGGTGAGTTTTATCACCCACTGCCAGGTATCTGATTTAAACAGTTCTTCAGGGTGAAAAACAGAATTATAATCGTCCATGTGCGTCTGCTCAAGAGAAACAAACAGAGATGAGATTGATCCTTTCTGAAAGAGTTCCTTCCTCTGGGAAGCGTGTTTTCATCCACACGCTCCAAAAGCATCATAATTCACGCTCACACTGATGTGTATTTTTGTCACAGAGCAGGATTTTCTCTGAAAGGCAAGCCGTGAGCTCATGAAACAGGACAAGCGTCTGTGGTTGATTCATTCATTCACAAACACTGTGGTCCTGACACGTTTAATATTGCTCTAGTGCTCCTCATAATACACACACATTAGCATTAATGTTGGGTTAGGCACAGCTGTGTGTTTGTTCATGTGAGCTTGATGCTTGGCTTGTTTTTTCAGGGGCCTCCAGGAGACTTTGGACTGAAGGGCATTCAGGGGCCAAAAGGGCCGCAGGGCAGCATGGTGAGCACTATCTGTCTGTCTGTCTGTCTATCTAACCTGTCATACATAAATATGTACAAATAACTAGTCTGCCAATTTTTGGCAGATTTTCTAGTGTTTTTGTTGTAATATTTCCTGTTGGTCTCAGGGTAGAGGGGGTTTAGCTGGACCTGTCGGTGTGTTTGGCCCTATCGGTAGTCCAGTGAGTATAAGTCTATTGAACAGTGAGTGTGTTCATACTGCTGTCTGACCCTCAGCTGACCTGTGCTCTCACACTGACGTCTCTGTAGGGCCCGAGAGGAGACACTGGCAGCAAAGGAGAGATGGTGAGACATAATTTATCCTTTCTCTTCAGATCTTGATGTCACAGGAAATCTTACAGGTTTCTCATAAGCACAATATTTTTTTCACACAGGGTGTTCAGGGACCTCGAGTGAGTCTACAGTCAAAGACACAGCATTTCCCGTCATCAGCTGCTTGTGTTTATTTAAGGCCACTTGTTTGTTTCTAACATGTTTATTTGTGTGTTTTTCCAGGGTTCTCCTGGACCCCGTGGACCTCCGGTACAACACACACTTCTTTCTTTTAATAAACTCAGAGACACCCCCACCCCCTCACACACACACACACACACACACACACACTTATCTCTACTTTGTTCTACTTCTACTAAATGTCAGTAGAATTCATCATGATGGTTATGATCAATTGTTTTATTATTTATTTCTCTACAGGGTCCGCCGGGAATCCCACTGGCTTCGGTGAGAATTTTCACTAACTCTATTTATGTAGTTTGATTATTTAATCTTTTTTTTTAATTATTTGTTGATTTATGTATTCATTGATTCTTTTTTTTTTTTTTTTTACAACTTAATTAATTCACACTTTCAGTGTTATACATCTGTACATCTGTTAGTTTGATCATATGAATGTATGTTGTAGAAACAGGATTTTGGTCTTGGATCGGCCCAGCCTGTTTTTATGGAGACACACACACAGAAAATAGAGGTGAGATCATTCAGACACACGACCTGTGTATTTGAAATACTGCACAATTGCAATGTTCTAAGAACGTTTTTGCAAATAATCTCATTCAGTTATGAAAATGTTACTACTTAATGCATCCATTTTTTGTGTGTGTGTGTTTGGATGGAGGGGATTCTATTTTAGGATTATTTTTTAGTTTTTTCAAACATTATGGGAATGTTAATTTTAAATGTTATCTGAACATTCCTAGACGAAGAAGTAACATTTAAAAAATGTTTGATGAACGTCCAACTGAAACCTTTCAGAAATAAAACTGCAATGATAATGCAATGTATAAATATTGTTTTTGTACTAATGTTTTGGGAACAGTAAAGCCGAGATACATCTGAATGGACATTCTATTAACATGACTAGAAGAAGATTTGTTCTGTTGTTAGCTGTGTAAAGGGTGTTTTAAAGACTGTCTCAATGCTCTCTCAGGCTCGGGGGCTGATGGACATGCCCATGTTGGATCAGGCTCCAGAGATCCTGCGGACTCTCCATTACCTGAGCTCTTTGGTCCACAGCCTGAAGAACCCACTGGGCACACGAGATCATCCCGCTCGATTCTGTAAAGACCTGCACGGCTGCCGGGAGACACTCTACGATGGTGCGTGTGTGTTGAGTTTCTTTGTAGTGCTAAATCCCACCAATGGCATCTGTAGACTGATGTAATACTTTTTAAATTGCATGTTATGTTTTTGGTACAATGTGTGTTTTGTCGTTTTTCAGGCACTTATTGGATCGACCCGAACCTGGGCTGCTCCTCAGACTCTATAGAAGTGACGTGCAATTTCACCGGCGGCGGACGCACCTGCCTCAGGCCCATCACCACAGCCAAGGTTCAGAATGTTCAGCTTTCAGATCATCTGCATTGCTTTGTATTTGATACTTGTGGCTCGAGGTGATATGTTTAGAAAATAAGTTCATAATCTGTTTATAATCATGCTGCTCTGTTGGCTGGTTTCAGCTGGAGTTCAGTGTCAGACGCGTTCAGATGAACTTCCTGCAGCTGCTGAGCGCCGGAGCGGAGCAACGAATCACTATCCACTGCTTGAACGTGACAATCTGGAGCCACGCCCCCTCTGAGCCTCCATCCCAGAATGCAGTTCTGTTCCAGGCGTGGACCGGAGAGACGCTGGAGCCGGATGTTTTAGGAGACAACTGCTGGGTGAGTATTACTTTCAAAAATCTCTCTCTGACTAACCAGAACACATCAGCACCCTTTACAACATGTGCAAGAAAAAAATCAGTCTTGTCTCCAAAACTTAACTGTTTCTGTCAAGGTGCATGTTAAATTGAGTCTGATTAGCATATGAGAGTTTTATTAATTATGTAAAATGCAGGATTTTGATATTCATGAATTATATATTTTGAATGTAATGTATTTATTTTTTTATTTATAAAATACTATACAAATAGTATTAATATTTATGAAATAAAATTATGAATATATATATATATATATATATATATATATATATATATATATAAATTATTATTATTTTTAAAATATATATTTTTTGCCAAAGTATCACAGAAAAGCATAATTAAAAAACAAATGCAAATGTACAGACTTGAAAATATGGAACTAAGATCAAGGAATGAAAAACACAAACACTTTTGATCTGCTTCCAACAAGATCAAAATAAAAAGAAATAACATTATATGACTTTTATTTGCCTGATTATCCAAATGTAAATAAATTATACATTTAAATATATGTGTATTTTAATTTAAATAAATGTAAACAGATTTTAATAATGCATTTTTAAAAACATGATTATTAGATGCTTTCAGTAGTTCTTTCCTCCATAAGACTGGCAGAGTTAGCAGGAAACCTCTGCTTTTGAAAACACACACAAACAAATGTTTTGTTGCAACAATGTGACTTGCAGGTAATTTTTAGGGTTCTTTATTATAATAAAACATAATTAAATAAAACAATAAAAAAAATACATCTCAGCTAAATATATTGCTTACATTATTTTAACCAAAATAATTTTAAAAGGCCACTCAAGTTTAATCTAGTATTATTATAGTATATAATTATTTCTGAGATGTATTTATGCATGACATAACTGATCATGTGCTTTGTATTACACAGCAACTAAACGGGCGCTGGCAACATGCTGACTTCCTGTTCCGGGTGTCTGACCCCGCCTTACTTCCTGTCGTACGTATAAACAACCTACCAAAGACAACGGCCTCATCGCGCTTTCACGTCGAAGTCGGACCTGTGTGCTTCCTTTAGTGTGTGTGTGTGTGAGATTGTGAGTGTGTGTGCACTCGTCAACCACCAACCCCCCCCCCCCCCATCCCCCCCCCCACCCCCCCACAGCCTGCCCCCTTCAGCATTCAGCCACTGATTGGACTGCAGAAACAGAAAGGAGTGGTGTGGGCGGGGCTTTGGGGGAGTTAGCACTAGAGATGCCTACAGTCTAAAGGAAATCCCGCCTTTACCTGCCACGGATGTCCAATCAGATATGACTCCTCTAGAAAACAAGCCAATCATCTCGCAGGGAGGAACTCTCAGGACATCCGGGCCATAGAAACTGTCAAGCTCTCTGGCTCTTGTCTTTCTCTCTTCTCTTTCTCTCTCAGCCTGTTTCTTTGGTGCTTGCTTTCTTTCAAATTTATAATAATAATAATAATAATAATAAGTTATTATAATACTTGTACTGTTACAAAAAGTATCAACAGTTTATTGAAGAGAAATTAAGATCATTGGGAGGTATAATATGTACATATACACTTATTGTTTAACTGATATTTTTTATTGTAATTTTGTCACAAGAAAAAAAAAAGAAATGCTAACGTGCAATAGGAAAACGAAGAAAAAAAAGATTATTGATTATACTATTTAGTGTGTCTCATTAAGGAAGGTTATTCAGGGGTGTTGTCATTCAAACGTGTCATTTTAACACTCCGTCAGACAGGGAAGTGTGTGTGTGTGTTTGTGTAAATGAGTTTTGAAAGTGACTGTGAATGTGTGTGTGTTTATGGGACAGATCAGTGAACAGGTGAAGGTGCAGACACACCTGTGAATATCAACATACATGACCCTTGTTTTTAAAACAGCCTGTCACTTTAAGGGGGCATGTCTCAATCAAATGGGTGTGTCTTGTTCGAAGGGTTTATAAGGGTGAATCCCTCATGAATACAGGTCTGGGTCATATTTCACCCAAAAAAAGAGAGGGAAAGCACATTTTGAAGATCTGCATGGTGACATTTTTGTGACGAGCACATTTTTACCCCCAGCAAAAAATGCATTTTAACATATTTCATAGTTACTTTTGTAAACTTGTGTTTTGGTTGTTTTGCTATGAAGATTATTACAGTAATACAGAATTTTTGAATGGCTAAAAAACATTACAGTGTTACAGTCATGAGTATTTCAGACAAAAATGTGTTTAATTGTCATGAAAATGTCAAGAAATGCAAGAAGTGGACCCACAAGGCTTTCTTTTGACTATGCAAAATGTACTTTTACTTTCTTTATCTTTTGTAATTTAACTTTTTTTATTGAAGAGAAAACTATAAATAACTTTTTGACAAAGGCATTTCTTATGGAAGCTTGTTTCTGATAAAGATAAATAAATAAAATAAAAATAATTTTTATCTTTTTAATGTGCCAAAAAAAAAAAAATAGTTCAGAATTGGGAAGATGTTAACTTGAAATTCTGAGTTAAAAAGTCAAAATATCGAAATGCTAACACGAAATTGCGATAAAGTTAGAATTCTGAGTTTGTATATTGCATTTTTTGATGCAGAATAAACAAAAAAACAAAAAAATTGCAACTTTTTAACTCAAAATTCAGATCCCTGAGGGGAATCAGAATAAAAAACTGAATTGCAAGAAAATGTTGCAGTTAGCTTTTTCAACTTATTTTTATTATTTGCAATACCCATAGTTATTACTTTCGAGCTCAAAATATCACAGCAGCTTATGTATTTCTTTTATATTTTGGGTAAAATATGACTTAGTCATGTTCTTGACAGTTTTTTTGTGAGATTCACCCATTACCGGTTTATCTCGGTAATAATGGTGTTCATTTGAAGTTGTTGTAAAGTCAATGCTTTTGTTTAGTGCCCGTGTTATTCTGAATTATGTTAGTGTGAATTTTGTGTACTCTAAAGGTGCTCTCAGAAATACCGGCCAAAATCCATGTTGAATCCACATGTGCCATTCAGTCTGAGCGTTTGCTGCACATCTGTGCAGACCTGCATGTTGAATGCACTACACAATAAGCTTGTGTCCTCTCCACTGTGGTACAGAACAGTTTTGTACTTTCAGTTCACTAGCCCAAAAATCAACTAATGCCTTTTGTAAGGGAAAACATTTCTGTAACTAGAATTGATGACAGAAAGTGCATTATCATTCGCAAATAATGGTCAAAGCTTTTTTCATGACCGTGTGTATAAGTCTGCAGGCTTAGATGTATACAGTGAGTCCCTTTTTGCAAATTTAATGTTATTTAAATGTTACAAACGCGCTTTTAACCAAATTCTTTGTTGTGACAGAGTTTCTCTCCAGGTAACTTAATTATCCTTATGCCAGCTGCTTTTACAGTTGATAAGATTTATTTTATTTGTAAATTTGGTGATCCAGATAACAATATATTGCATTTTTCAATCTGTTTTTATTTTTCTATCCTGTTTATTTTTGTCTATAGTATTAATAATAATCATCTAAAGTCGTACTGTACCAGGACTATGTTCTATATTATTTCTAAAGTTCTACGATGAATTTTAAAACGTGAACGTTCCATGTCAGAAGGTTGGAATTCTGATTACCTCAATGCTCTGCCATTTCTGTTTGTGAAAATTCACCTCTCAAATTCAAGGGTCAGTAATCTCATCTCTGTCTGCTTCATCATAATCCGCTTCTCTGAACACGTCCTCCGTTTTGCTCAGTGTTGTTTTTCAGTTTTCCGTACTTGGTTAAATATGTGGATTCTCAATTGGAATTAATGCTTACATACCCAATAAAATTGTTCTCACAACAAAATCTGCATTTGGAAAAATTATAATTTCATGCCACTTGTATTCATTTGTACATTTATTAAAAACATGCAACCTTACCAAAAGTTAAAAAGTTAAATACAAAATTAGACTTTATTTTCATTGATTGCATGTGGAATTGTTTAATATAAATGAATATAGAGACAGTCAGTCACTAACAAGACAATGAACAGTTAAAAACATTTTTAAATACTAAAACTTCATCAAGAGCTTCAACCCGATGTGTTGCAACTGCAGAAATGTTAATTAAAAATGAGTTGCATTAAAAACTTCTCTGGCAAGAATGTGTAGGTTGAAAAAACAAACACACACACACTGGCCTCAAACTATCACCTGATAAACTACTCTGTACTTTCCTTCTTTTTTTTTTCTCCAATACCAAACTTCAGGATTGACAGACAGTGTTGATCAACATTGGATTGGATTCATCTGCTCTGAATTATGTCAAATGTATTTGAATAGACTCACGCTCACTGTAATTCTGCATACACACTTCATATAAGAAAGTGTGCAAGAACTATAAAAGCCATAATGATCAATGGGGCGTTTCCTGAACTGGAGGGGGCGGAGCCATGGAGGTCATGTCCACAGAGAGCGTGTTCCAACAGCAGATGTGTCTCAGGTGTGATGCCTACAAGAGTTCACATTTCAATCGGTCAATTACTGCACATTGGACAATGACTGAACACCTGTTAAGTCATTAACAAAAAAAGCATTTTATTACCTTTGCAACTAACTGAAATAACTACTAAAATTGCTGTGTATGTATATGTATATAAATCTAAAAATACAAATTACAAAAAACATAAAATCACTTAGACAACTGAAAATAAAAAATTAAAGCTAATTCAAAATATGAATAATAGAAGTATAAATCATATTAAAATAGTGATAAATGATAACACGGGTGTTATGAGACCAGTATAAATTTTTAACACAAATTAACATTGCATTACATTTAATGTATTATTATCTTATGTTCATAGGCATCACATTACTGAAGTGAACAGGCGTTTCATGTCCTCTTTAAAAGCGTTAGATCTCTTACACTGCAGTTTTTAAACTCTGACATTGCAGGACATCCTAAATCTTCTCTGTCACACCTGAATCAACTGGATCACAGATATTTATTATGTAATATATTTATGTAATAAAATATTACATAACTTAATGAATTACAATTGCTTTAAAAAATAATCTGCAACAGCAGAAACAGCATCAACTCAATCTTAAAATCATATGCAGTAAATGATCATGTTTTTGAAATAAGTCTCTTCTGCATTTAATCGTAAACACAATTTTGTGAAACACAATGCTTTCCCTTAGAAATCATTTTAATATGCAGATTAGCTGCTCAACAAACATTTCTTCTTATCAGTGTTGAAAATAGTTGTGCTGCTTCATATTTTTGTGGAAACGGATTCATTTCAAGTTCAAAAGAACAGCATTTATTCGAAACAGAAATCTTTTGTAACATTATAAATGTCTTTACTGTCACTTTTGCTCAATTTAATGCAGGTAAGTTTAAAACCCCATTCCTCTGGGCTCTGTCAATCAATGATTCCCGCCCTTATATGGTCACAGGAAGTACACGTGCTATTATTGATGAGCAGTGTCCTGTTTCCATCGTTACACAATCAGTCGATAAAGCAGAGGGACATAAAGAGGGCCAAAACTCTAAAAAATATAAAGATAACTCTCATTCTTATTTTTTATTTAAATGGAGTTTATTAAAAGCATTTAATAACACATATGAGACTGAAACTCACTGTGCTGTGACCATTCCTCCCAGAGATGCTGAAGTTCCTCATCATGCTCATGAGTGTGATCTGGAATAAAACACATCAAGTACAAATTTTTAATTACTCTGCACTTCGAAGAGGTTCAGAAGACTGTTTAAGAGTAATACATGAAGTGTTAAGAGAGTAAACACTTGAAAGGGTCCTGTACCATCGCTGTGCTGGAACAGAAGCTGTCGCAGCTCTCGCAGGGCTCTCGTCAGGTTCTCCAGCTGGTCGTGGAGGTGGATGTTCTCCTCAATCAGAGCATGGATGGTGTCCTGCAGCTCAAACGCTCTACAGCACAAACACAGCAGCACACAGATACACAGACAGCGCAGAGCCAGCGAGCAATGCATCCTGAACACACACACACACACCTGGACATCAGAACGACATCTTTACAGAAACACACTCACAGCGGACCTTGTGCAGGCTGAGAGTGACCGAGAGAGAGAGAGAGAGGACTGTTCTCTGCTTTATACTGATCAATTCAATCATTAAGTGAACTCATGAATCAGAGCGCGGTCACAGATTATACTGATGCAACCAGATGAACTCCACAGCTGCACTGCAGTACCACCACAACTCACTCAGAAAACCAGCCATAACAGACACTGTGGCTTAAAGGAATAGTTTCACACACACACACACACACACACACACACACACACGCAAAAGGCTTAAAAGTTGTCCAAATAACTTACGTCTTGTTAACTAAAACTATTACAAATTATTTTTGGCAATTGTAATAAAAACTGATATATAAATATTGGATGAAAAAATATTAACTGAAAAACTGAAGTAAGAAATGTTTCCTTGCCAACTAACTGAAATAAAATTTGTTGAAGTAGAAAAATGAAAACAAACCAAATAAAAAAAAGATAAAGCCATTTGGAAAAAAATAAATAAAAAAATATAACTTATAAAAAAAAATCTTATTAAAATAAAGAAATAGTACTTAATTACTACTTAAATATCACAGCTAATTGATAACAGAAAAAGATTATGTATTTCTAAGAGGTTTAAAAAAATTAAATAAAAGCACATAATACAAACTACACTGAAAATCTAAGTATCCAAGCTAATTCAACGTAAATACATTCTATAAAACTAAAAGAAATACTCTGGTATATTACAAATGAGATTCAAGATCTGCAGCAAAGATTTGCTGTGAATTACAATTAAATGAGAACATATTGCACGTTTTAAGGACATACAGGTTTAGAATGACATTAAAATAAATAAAGACAGAATTAACCCCGCAACTGTCACTCACGTTTTTGAAGATAGACTTGAATGTGCATGATACTAACCTAAATTTTTATAATTCATGACTGAAAACATTTTGTAACATGATATTGATGTACCATTTACATGGTAATGCAATGTCTGATTTTAAAATGGGTTTTAAATGATGAATTTTGAAATTTTAAGTTTTCAGTTGATATATATAACTTCTGATGATTTCTAAAATATGATAGAGAAAAAGGCAACGCAGAAGTCTTTTTTTTTTAAACAAAGGTCAAAACTCCTGTTATAATTTAGATTTTTGAGGGTGCACTCTTGTCATAAATTGATCTATTAATTTTCCTACATAATTTTTTACTAAAAACATTGGTAAAATATATATTTGGGAGTCTTAGACCTTTCCAGAGATATATAGTTTGTCAAGATTAGATTGTAATATAGTGAAGTAAACCTAGGCGTCCCGTATTCGGGACGGGGTGACAGTTAAGGGGTTAAGCTTTCTGGTGATTGTAGACTTTAAAACCCCAGTGGATAAAGCTTTACATTTAAATTTGGTTATGCAAGACTCTTATCTTTATGTTAGGAAAGGGAAAAAAGTCACTCTGCAATGCAAAAAAAATACACACAGTGCTTAGGGCACAGTGGTTTAATGCTTGACACAAGCATGTATTAAATGTTGATGTAGTGGTGAAAAATCCCCAAATCCTTAAGACATTCATCTGCTGTTTATGCAGCATTTACATGCATAAAATTAATAACCAAGCAAACTTTAAGCCACCATTTAAGACGATCAAAAATTGATGACAAAACAAAAAGCATTGTGAGTAGACTAATACAAATGAGACATGGATAGAGAGAAATTGACCAAAAGCAATTTATTAAGTCAAAAGTTTAATATGCAACTATTTATGAACTCTTTGGAGCCCTGGAGCGCTTCTTCTTCACCACCACAGGCTTCTGACTCCTCAGGATGGCGCTAACGCGTCTCAGAGCAGCCTGGAGGACAGAGACAGAGCAGTCATCTACTGAACAAGTGCATCAACTCCTTACTTGATTTTAAAAAACCTGCATGATTTCAAAACACATTGTCAACTTAAGAGCTGTAAAGCTTTTATGAATTACATAACTCCAAACTTAGACTAAAACGGTTTCCCATAAGCAAAATGTGTCCCATTACAAATTAAAAGTTAACTGTAAAATGTATTTCAGAGGAGGGTTTTGGACCATGTCAGATCAGCATGTGTGAACTCACCATGCGCAGGTCTTTCCTGTATTTATTTTTGCGGATGATGTTCCTCACGCTGGCGAGGGTGGTGCGAGAGTTCTTGTTGATGGTGATCTTCTCATATGAGGTGGCAGGTTTACACTGACCTGAAACACATGCAACCTTTTAACTTTTAAAGTATGCCAACAAATGTTTAAAAACAGATTGAGAGCAGAGACATCTAGATTAATGGCTGATTTCAGAAATAAATCACACCGCCTTGTCATCCTCTGACTTGAGACTAGGGTTGTGCCGATAGACGATAGTATCGACGATCGTCAGAGATAGACATAAGCAGAATTCTCTGTCGATAATCAAGACTATATTAGGCTCATTTTCCTATTAATGTATTAGATTATAATGATAATAACTATTATTTTTATTAGGCTGCTTATTATAATTCGGCTTTTAAACTGCCCAGCTATTTCACTTAATTTCACTGCCCGCATTTCAAACACACACCTCGCACGCGCAGGAGGATTAGAGCATGTAGTCGGTGAAGTTGTAATGCTTTGACTCAGATAATTCGTTAAATCCATGAAATGAAAGAGATAGAAAACGACGAGTTGGTGTCCCACACATTTAATGGCTGCTACACTGCAACGCGCTCTTCTCATACATGAGAGATTAACTCTTCACAAATAAAGTAAAGACAAAATAATTAAGGCGGCAGAGCGAATTTATCATCCATAGTGCATGGTTCTCACTTAGTCCTTTTCTTAAAGACTGATCACTTAACTTATAAAACACACTATGTGGTGATGACGTAGAAGGACTACGTGAGAACCACTATGGATGATAAGTTTGCTCTGCAGCCTTGTTATTATTTTCATGCACACCGCACTATAATGTGATGCATGCAAAATACATAGTTTTGGCCGTTACAAAGTCTCCATCCACAAACAGACGTACATCGTCTGCAGATATAAGGTATTTCATTGCACTTTAACAAGTAATCTAAACAGCCTATATACTGTATGTGCAATATATTAAACGAGCCCTCACTGAGTTTAATGCCACAGTTATGTTAGAATGCGTCTCATTCTTGTTTCTGTGACGGTGCGTCAGACTCGTCATGAGGCGCACGGTCCGGAGCGCTGTATGACTGATGCATCAGTTCAATTCAACTTTACTACAATTATATCAACTTACCTGTTTTAAATACTTTATAATTAAATGTTCGTTTATGCCCAATATTAGTGTTTAACTGTTGGACTTAAAATGAAATCTGCTATTGATTTTCACCGTTGACTGATTTTGCAGAACATTTCGACTGATAACTTCCCTGCGCAGATGCGGACGTGCGATATGACAGTTGTGTCCGACTAAGTATGAACTAGCTGTTTTAAATACAGTATTTTTATATTTAACGTTAGTTAAATCAGTCAGTATGTTTGAAAGTAATTTTTTTTGGATTATTGGTGACTCCATAGGCTCTCTCTCGCGCACCTGCGCGGTTTAAAACACCCAATAGCTATGCTATGACAAGAACAAAGAGTCTCTCTCTTGCTCCACCCATGCTCGATAATATTGTGTATCGTCGATCTCACGGGCTGACGATATGACGATTTGAAAAATGACCATATCGCCCAACACTACTTGAGACCAACAAAATTAACATGCAACCTTATGGCATCCTAAAAATATGCAACCTAAATTTACTGAGCTTCGATGATTGTGAAAGTTTGAACCCCTGAACCTCCAAGTGTCCAGTTTGACCACTCACCAGCACGTTTCTTCAGAATGACGACCACACCTTTACCATCAGCGGCTGGCTCGATGCCAACAGTCTTGCGGTGAATGAGGCCATTGAAGCGGAAAGCATTCCTGGCCTTCAGGTTATTTGGCTCCTGGAAGAGAGGAAGAAAATTTGAGATCAGAAAGCAGTAATTATTTAATATGCAGCAAAATGAAAAACACAGGAAATATTAGTAATACAAAGGGACAACTAAGAAAAGTTCTTAACTAGTTGATCGGAAATGTGTTCTGAGAGTCAAACAAGACAAAAAATATATATAAAATTTGCATCGCTCAGATAAAGTGAGACTTTATTTTTACCACGGTTATTTCAGTGAAAATTGGTGTTGCTTTAGTTAGTAAATCGTACTTATGCATATTCAAAAGTGTACATATTCCTCAGTATTCTGGAACACAGCAGCTCATAAACAGCAACTTTAGCATCTGAGAGAGAAACCTTGAAGCAGATACACTAGATTACAATCACATAAGATTGGAAAATAATTCTTTTTCTGAACGCTGCTTAATCTAAGCCTGCATCCTTTCTCTTGAATCAGTATTTCTGCTTGCAACACCAGGATAAACACAACACCAGATTATTGAGGGGTGCATTAAATATAACCCAGTAAAGCCCGGTCTCAGGAGTGTCTTCAGTGAAGCTGAACAGCAGTGACTCACGGTGCTGTAAGTCTGCTTGTTCCTCTTGATTAGGAAACTGGAGGTGTTCCTGATGACCATCCACTGCAGGTGAGGCGATGCCATGATGACCGTCCTGAACGCACAAAACAAGGCAACAAATATCATTTATACGGATCATAATCCATAACAGTCACATCGAACGCATATGCGTAGCAAACTGCACCTTAATTTGTATACATGTGTAACTTACGTTATTGCGTATATAATGAGATTCATTTTTATTTTTAATTTGCAAAACGTACATTTAAACAAAAATATAACGGGCATAATATTGACAGTTTATTATATTCGGTATATAAACTATTAATATTTTGTGCCCGTGATCATGTCAAATCACCAACTCAAAGACCCTCATACAAAACCGGAACTGTAAAACTACTTAGTAACATAAGCAAACGCACTGACTGTGAGTAAATCCAAACTTTATCTAACAATCTAGAGTGTTTTTTTAAGCTATCTAGCATTAGTAGTGTGGTGCTTGTCTCTCACTCACTTAAGGCCTCGCTAAGCAACACCGGCAGCGTTTAGAATGAAATATCATTTTTATTGTAACTACATCGAGTGGTGTAACTCATAAGCAACTTATATCATATTCGACACAGATATATACCCGTTTAATGCTTAAATTTGCGTTATAAAGTGTTTAATCGACCGTTGAACAACGACACAAGTCGACCACGTTACCTTTTCAGCAGAGGAAAAGCGATGGAAAGGAATGAGTTCCAGTTCCGGTGGAGCTTTCGTACTTTCTTACGCCTCTGTGATAATTAGTAACTTAGTCATCTACCTTCTTTGTCAGACTGTATGAAATTACGACGATGTGCTTAAGATATCTTTTCAAATACCTTTCGGAAATGTACCTAGGTATCCTTCGTTAAATATATATTTTAAGCAGGACTATATGTTTGATGTATAGTGCGGAGGGAAACGAACAGCGCGGCCGTCAGTGGTGTAGCTGGTGTACGTCTCGCGCTCAGTGTGCTCACGTCATTTTCATGCGTCCTCTAACCACATCAACACAGCTCTCATGCCTGCTCTAAATACATTATTATGATTCATATTCAACCTCATTGAGGACAGTTAGATCATATGAGTGACGGCGGAGTATAGACATGTGATACTGTAATACGTATGATTTATTAAGTTAATGCTACAGTGATGGATAATGATGAAGATCTGGAGACTCTGGGAGAGAAACTGTATGATCTGATATATCCTAAATACACTGAGATGACAGCTAAACTTACAGGTGACAGAATCTATCTATATATCTATCCATCCATCCATCCGTCTGTCTGTCTAATATTGTGATGATATTAGTTGAAGTTCATCTTTGTGATGTTTGCAGGCATGTTGCTGGAGTTACCTGTTTCTGTTGTATCTCAGATGTTGTATGATGAAGCTCTGCTGAATAAAGCACTGGAAAGAGCACTGACCGCTCTCACGTCATTGGACAGCAGGTATCACACAGATTTTTTATTTTTAACAAAATTTAACATAAAATGCATAATACTGGACACAAATCTCAGAATAAAGCATTTAATATTGTGTCTTCACAGGACAACAGTGTAGGAAACATTATTATTTATTCTCTTCCCAGTGAACCTGTGTCCCACACTGATGATGCGGCGTCTGTGTCCTTCGACTCTCTGGGTGAACAGCTGTTTGACCTCGTTGACCTCTATAACACTGGACACACACAGAAAATAACAGGTACATTTACTGACATGCTGCAAAAACACCACAGGAAGGAATTCAAAGTCTGTTGGAATAGTTACGTTACTTTGACAACTATACAGGCATGTTATTGGAGCAGAAGAAGGGGACGGTGCTTCAGCTGCTGCCAGATCATTCGCTTCTCGAGGAACAAGTCAAGATCGCCTTAAAAACCTTGCAGGAGTAGGTGCTTTTGGATTTTTTAACAGCTGCATTGAAAAATAAGGATTAGGTATGAAATAATATCGTCTGAATCATTCCTACATGTGAAAATGTGCTGAGAATTGAACAATCAGTTGTAATCTGCTCAGATTCAGATAGGAGTCATGTCTGTTTGTCAGTTGAAGGATAATACAAGGAAAAAAAAATGCTACGAAATGCATCATAATTGAGCAATTTTGCTCAAGCTTGAGCAAAACAAGCATTATTTTTAAAATCAACCCCTCAAAATTAGTAAGAAACAACAATTGGATTTAATTTGTCAGATTTTCTGCAGTCTATTTGACAAATGTCAAACGCTCTGCTCTGCTTATCTGCGGCTCAGGCAGGGTGACAAGGCGACAGATGTGAGTGACAGCTCTGATCCAGAGGAAGTGGAATCCATTGGTGAGATGCTTTTCAATATTGTGCATCAGTTAGACCCCACCCACTGCGCTGACATCACTGGTGAGCTACTCAGCTCATTTGAATACAGTCTTCTAGAGATTGTTTTTGTACACACTGTGTGATATGCTGAATGTGTGAACATTTGTGTATGTAGGGATGCTGCTGGAAATGGATTCTGAAACGCTGAAACAGATTCTGTCTGACCGGAGCATGTTGGAAATCGCATTTCAAAGAGCAAAAAGTGCACTGGTACTTTAACCAAATAAACACACACTCCCAAGGCTTTATTGTAATTTGTGTATTTGCTGATGGAGTATGCATTTGTGCATGTTTTTTAAGCTAATATTCCTCTCAGCCACAAGATTTAGCTATAGAAGAGCAGTAAACTTTTACTTTTTGAGTAGTGACCAACTAAGACTTTAAATAAATGTTCTTCTTTTTGTCCACAGGAGGGCGCTTTGAACCCAACACATACAGAAATGTCAGAATGAGGCTTGGAATCTCTGCAAACCACGTGACCACTTGGGACTTTGAGGCCTAGATTGATGTATTTTTTTACTTGTATGCAAGACATTGTTTACATGGATTTTTGCCACTTTTTTAAAATATGTAAAGTGGAGAGAAAGGGGAAATTGTGCCAGAATACATCACCGGCTGGATTCAAACCTCCTTCACCTGCATGAGCACCTCAGATAAAAGCATCTAGAGCATGTGCATTAACCATTAGGTCATGGCTTTGACATTCCAGAGGTATCCACACATTTTTACAAGCATGTTTACATGCATGTTTTATCTTTTCATGATTTGTGCCATAATCCGCCATCATTAATTTTTTTATATAGTTTAGTTCAGAATAATATATTTGTCTGTAAATAATAAAATTATGAAAAGTTTCACTCTGTAGTTTTGTCTGAGATTCATGTATATTCATAAAGTATTACATGAAGCCATGGAGATACTAAAACAAAGATGAAATGGTTTTAAGAACGTTTTCAATTAAAATTGTTTATATATTCAGCAAACATGCATTACATTGATCAAAATTCACAGTATGGACATTTGTTACAAAATATTTCAATATCAAATAAATACTTTTGTCAACTTATTTTTCAAAAAATTAAAAAAATCAAGGAAAAAAAACTATGAAGCAGCATGTTTTAAGCATGCAACACTGAAGACGAGTAATGATACTGAAAATACAGCTTCGCGCCAAGAATAAATTACATTTGAAAATATATTAATATATAAAAAATGTATTATAAATTGTAATATTATTTCACAATATTACTGTTTTTCTGATCAAATCACCTGAGTGAGCATCTTGCCGACCCCAAATTTTTTTTTAACACGGTTAGTTTACATCCATCTGTAACTATTTTAAATAACATTTCGCTAATTCTTTTATAAAATTAGGCATGCAAATAACCTCATATTAAAATGAAGACATTTCATACCTGTACATTAATAAAAACACTAAAGTATTAAAGAGCTCAAAAATATCTTTATTATCATTTTATCAAGAATTGTACAGTCAACTTCTAAACACATTGGAAAGGTCCGAGCTTCCTTCAAACAGAGCAGACCTTTGGAATTACAAAACCCCGCTGTTACCATGGGAACAAGAACCCCGGAACGAGCAAAGGAATAATGGCGTGCGATTAAGAGACATGAAGACGACCGATCAGAGAGCGAGATGAAGCCAGAAAAATAATAAATGATATTTTATGAGCATAACACAACACATAATGATCACAGGATTTTGGTAAATCATAGAACTGTATGATTCTTCGCTACTGGCAAAAGTAAGGATTCGATCAGAAGATGGAAAAAGAGATGGGTTTGTTTAGCACGTCATGACTATGCATACACAAACTCATTCTGATGTACAGATCCTGTCTGGCAACAGCGTTTCGACTTTTTCATTTCGACAGGAAGCTTAATAAATATCTAAAACATTCTGGTACACTGCACTGTTCCAATGACAACAGGCCAGACCGCCTTCTAACTCATGCATTGGCTGCCTTCAATCAGCAAGACACGCCCACATCTCCTCCCCACACACACAAACACACGTGCTCACATGCACTCGCATTCACCCTGTTGAAATGAGCAGACTACTAGAGGAAATCAAACTACACAGGGGTAAAAATGGACATATTGCACTTATATTCACACTGCTCGGGTTGAGGAAGTGCCACCCGGTCCATACAAACACAAAACAAGAGGATAGAGTAAGACCGTGATGGGTACGATAAGTCTAGAAGGAGAAATGAAGAAACCGAGTCGGATCCATTCACTCCGAATTCAGCACAGATGGGAAATCCATGATTAAGACAGCGACAGCGTTATTCGGGAGGCTGAGGGCCACATGCCAACGCTTCCAGAAGTCCAGGCAGGAACCAAACTTCAGTCCGATCTGGTCTAGAGCCACAGTTTGATCTAGAACTACAGCGATTCCGTTATTTCACTGTGGGGTATCCTCTCTGTCCCAGACGACCAGGTCGAGTGTGGCTTGTGGGAACAGACTGAAAAAGACAGAGAAAGACATTCAGATGTCAGTTTCTAAAGTTTGTTTTATGCACTGGTCAGCTCTGCATCCACAACTAGTGAAAAGAAAACATATCAAATACTCTTTTAAGTGTTTCTTTTATTAGATTTGATATTTTTGACTCTAGATATCAATTACAGTACATATCTTTAAAGTCCTAGATGAGTTTTGAGAAAGCACATTTAGTACCAGACTTTTATTCCTATAAATCAATATGCTTAAGAATTTAATAAAAGTTACATTTCATGAAAAGAAGAAAAAAAAACTGGTTATATCCAATGTCCAGATGTATTTTCTGAAAATGCATGCAATTTAGTACCTCATTTGCACATGTAACCATAACTTGTAATACAAAACAATTGTCTTAATGTCCTGTGGGAAGTACTGATTCATTTTTTTACCTCATTAACCTGCCATAAATATTGCCATTTATTATTTACTATGTTTCTTTGTATTGGTCCAAATTAACAAATATCATTCTTCTTCATGTTCATTTAGTATAAAATATGCCTTGATTATTTTCAACTAGATTTTTACCATTATATTAGAAAATGTAAAATATTCTTACATTAAACAATTTAATGTATTTGACAATGATCTTTTAGTCTTACTTATATCTTATTATAGTATTCTTTATTTTGAACTAGCTATTTTTATATTTTCAGTTTTCATTTAAAATTATTTTTTTAATTATTTAATTTAAATGTAATAATCCATTTTTATAAATTTAATAAATCTAAGTGCTGTGTAATTTCTTTTTAATTAATACTGTTTAAATTTTAGTTTAGGCTTTATTTTGTACTAGTTCTAATCAGATTTAATACATTTTTCTTTCACTTTTAATTTTAGTCATTTTAGTACTTCAACTTAAATTAATTTCAGTTAGCTACAAAAATAACATTTCAAATTTTCATGTTTTAATTGAACATTTGTATTTTATTACAGCTTTATTTCAATTAACAAAAGCGATTTTGTAATAATTTTAGTTAACAATAACAACACTGATTTGGCAACGATGTCGGTCTCACCTGTGCAAACTGGGAGGGGTTATAAAATGTCACGCCTCCTGCAGGTGGAGCTCCTTGCGTTGGCGGCTGCGCGGGAACCTATGAAAACACATTTACGGTTACCACAGAAACAGCAGAGCAACATCACCATGCATCTCCATGGACACAGACTAAATTACTAAATGTAAATATAGACGACCATGCCCCCTGAAAGTCATGATTAGCATGCAGCATGTGATTGGTTATTGTATGCGTGCACCAAAAGGGCCAGAGCCTCGATCTTCAGCACACCTCTGAAATCCAAGAGCACTTCTTATTGGCCATCAGGGCTGCTGGTGACATATAAAGGTTTCATGCTGGAGGTGTGGCTACAAGTGTGTGATGTTAGAAGAACACTTTAGAAAGCACCGTTGTTTTATTATTGCAGTGTCTGGAAAATGTGTATGTGTGTGTGTTTCAGATAAGAACCAGCTGAAAGTACCTGATTTAAATGCTGACTCACTTCTCGAGATAGAGAACTCATTGAGCTAGAACGTGACAGCTAGAACAGCAGGAATAAACCAAACAAACAAATAAAAACACCACAAACCCAAATTAATTCCATGCAGCGTCATCTTAAATCACACATCTCTTGTCAATCATTACAGTACGATTACATCACGATCAATGCACTCTTGCTTTTAAACACGCTCGCACACACTCATGCTCTTTGTGTGATCATAATCAAAGCCAATAATCATAGAATAGAGTGAGAAATGCAAGGTAACGTATGTGTGTGTATGTGTGTTTTTCAGAGGCATTAATGGCGCGTTTCCACCGAGTGGTACGGTACGGTACGGGTCGGTACGGGTCGGGTCTGTTAACCATGATTTGGCTAGCGTTTCCACCGCCAACAGTACCCTTACTTGATAGGCGTGGTGTATTCCAGAAAGTAGTGATAACGTCACTTGATAGGCGTGGTGTATGACGGAAAGTAGCTTGACGTCATGCGCGGCGACATTGTTGCGACGTTGTTGTAATTTAAAAATGGCGCCTCGTGTGTTGTGTCTTTCCCCTTGCGGCACGCGCAAATGACGATTCTCTGTCAACCAATCAACGTTCTGCAGTGAGTCTAGCTCCACCCTTTAGTACCGTTCCACTGTGCTAGGTACCCCAACGGAAGGGTACCCAAAAAGTGGTACGGTACGGTTCGGCTTTTTGGTACCATTCTCAACTTTTGGCAGTGGAAACGCAAATAAAAGGGTACCGACTCGTACCGTACCGTACCACTCGGTGGAAACGCGCCATTAGTGTACATATGAGCACACGTGCTGTTTTAATTGTGTTAATTCGCATTAATGGGTGAAGGAGCAGGGTGTGACAGGATGAAGTAGCTTTAGAGGAGAACTGGAAAGGTATTAAAGGAGCATCTGACCTCTCCAGACGGGATTCCCTCCGGGCCAGGAGGCAAAGCATTCGGATTAAACATCTAGATGGAAAACACACTCATATTAGTGGAGGTGTGTTAAAAGCATGTCTGCACAGGATTAGGATAAAAAAATAAATAATTTACTAACTAATGAAATAGCTAATTCATTAATTAACCAAATGCCAGAAAAAAACAAACAAACAAAAAAATGGCTCTGATCAGTAAATAAAAAAAGAAAAAAAAAGAAAAACCTTCTTCTGGTAAATAAAATAAATAAAATAAAATAAGATTTATAAATGTTAAATTAATATAAATAAACAAACAAATAAATAAAATATACAAAAGTGCAAATGAGCAAATCAAATTAAAAGAGATGCCATAAAATGCCAACTGTAGAACAGCTCAGGGAATGTCATGTGTCCTCTAACAACGTTTACCATCAGACATTTAGCTGTTAGACTCAAACTGCCAGTTATGATAGGAACAAAAGTCAAATTGAGGCCACTGTGTGTTTATGTGGATATTGTGTACCTGTGGCACCGTGGCACTAGTCTGCACTGTGTTTTCTCCACTGGCATCTGGAACGCTTCCCTCCATCGGCTGCTGCTGCTGCTCAGCTGGGGCCGGAAACAGCAGTGTTAGACGTCACACAGACATACAGTGACGTACATTAACACACTGACGTACACATACACACCTGCAGCTGGTGTGAAGAGGTTGGCTGGCATAGCCATGGGAGCGAGAGGAGCAAACAGGTCAGCAGGAGGCGGTACTGCAGCTGCCGGTTTAGATCCTCCACGACTGGGATTCAACACGTCCACATAACGGCTCTTAGTTCCTGAAACACACAAGCAAACTCACTTACAAAACAGTAGTTATGACAGATTAAAAGACAAAGAGACATTAATAGTGTATTTTATTTAAACCGCTTTAGCACAACATAGTAATTGATTGTGATTTTCTTGAATTAGTCATTTTGAACTGTCCATTTTAAAGAACTGATTCATCCGTTTGTTTGGCTCATCAAAGTCCCTGTGAGCTGATTAACATTTTTAAATATTTCGTTAAAATATAAATAGGTAAATATTGCCATTTACTACTTTGTTTTTTACTACTGGTACCTACAGTACGAACAAATGTCATTCTTCTCCATGTTCATTCAATGTACAAAATGCCTTCATTATTTTAACTACTGGATTTTTAGTTCTTACATTTCTTACAATAACATTTTAATGTATTTTTTTATTTTTTTTATTTTAGTATTTATATACTATTTTAGTACTTATTAACATTTTGAACTAGCTTTCATTTTTATAATTTCAATTATTATTTTCATCGTAGTTAGTTTTAATAAATTGAAGTGCCTTTGTCATTTCTTTTTAATTTTTTTTTTAAATATTTTTATTTATATTTATTTTATTTTTATTCATTTTAATACTTCAAGTTAGCTCTTTTTTTGTTTACATATAATTTATATTTTATTAACTTTATTTCAATTAATGAAAATAACTTTTGGCAGCCACGACTGGTCAAGTTTCCTTCAGAGAAATTAAACCCTTGCATTCCAGAAGAAACACATGTATATAATTTTACTAGAAGATTATTAAATGGACAGACTTCTCATTAGTAATTAGGAAGAGAAAAGAAGACACACCCGCTCTCCTGGAGAACATATTCACAGGTGGCCCCCCTGGAGGACCACCCGCTCCTGGTGGCCTCATCCCTCCCATTGGAGCTTTGGGAAAGCCGGTGGGTGGAGGAGGAGGGGGTTTGCTCTGAAACACATACAAATACCATCATTCGCAATGATACATGCATAATAGACTACATCTGTACTTTTGACAACACTAAAATCTTGTGCTGTACCTCTTCCTCTGGTTCATCCAGATTCACCCATTTCTGCTTCTTTTCATCCCAGACAATCTGAAAAATCAAAGTTTTCTCTTAATCGATGCTAAAAGACAAGACGATCATGAGAGAGAGCAGGATGTTGTTGGAGGTAGGTGCCTACAGATTTGTTCCTATCGTCGGGCAGATGAGCTTCGTTCTTCCGCTTTGGATACAGCCAGGTCAGCCAGCCACCACTCGCTCCCTGACGAAAAATGAAATTGCAATTGTGAAAGATTTTCTAGTGCATATCCAGTGGGTCTCAGTATATGAATATATGCAAGCATGTACTTTTTGGGGAGAGTCTTTCTTGGTCTTCTTGGGTTCATCCTGTGGCGGAGCCTCTGGGATAGGAGGGGGAGGTGGAGAGCCCTGATTGGCTAGAGAACTGCTGCGCTCCCGTCCAGAATGATTGGACGATTCTGATGTTGTGCGAGACCGACGACCTGTCTGCAAATCAGAACAATGTATGTTTAAACACCAATGTGTGGAGTTTTTTAAAATGGTTTTGAAAGTCACTTATGCTCATAGATGCTGCATTTATTTGATCAAATATAGGAAAACAGTAATATTGTTAAATATTATTAAAACTTAAGGGAACTGTTGTATTTGAATATATTGTGGAATGTGATTTATTCCTGTGATCAAAGCTGTATTTTCAGCATTCCTCCAGTCTTCAGTGTCACATGATCCTCCAGAAATCATTCTAATATGCCGATATGCTGCTCAAGAAATATTTCCTATTATTATTAATGTTGAAAACAGCTGTGCAGATTCATATTTTTGAAGAAAGTTCAAAAGCACAGGATTTATTAGAAATTATTAGAAGTGTTTTGCAACATCATAAAAGTCTTCACTGTAATTTTTGATTAATTTGATGCACCCTTGTTGAACTTATGTAAAAAAAATAAAAGCACTCATTGAATGGTACTGTATGTATGTATGTATATGCATAGACTGTACCATTTGCACAGATGACTGTGACGTGGTTCTTGATCTTCTGCCTGGGCCCTTAAAAAGTAACAGTTTTTAACAGATTTCATAGAATATAAGTGTTATATTTCAGAAAAACTAAATATTAAACAATCAATTTTTTGTAAGAGTAATATAGTGTATTGCATTTAAAAAGCAATATTACCTGACGCTGTTGATAAAAGTAAATATGGAGTAACAGGCAACAAAAATCCAAGAAAATATGAATCTAAAAAACTTGTGTTATATTCCATTAAAAGTAACGATTCTACATTTTATGCAACAATGTAACATGACCTTAAATAGTAACAACAGCCAGAGTTAGTTGCTGCAATAAGTAGGAATTTTGGGTTTCTAGCTCATTGTAACTCACCATGCGTGCCATTTCATCATAGAAGTCCTTCCCTTGTGGAGGGGGGGCAGTGAACGAGGGAGACGACTGGGGGAACTGCTGAGGAGAGGGAGGGACAGAGCCATGTTCGGGCCGAGGCATTGGTGGGGGCATCTGAGGAGGAATTCCTGGCCTCATCTGTGGAGGTCTTTCTGTAGGGCTGTACGTTGGAATTTGTGGGGACATTTGTTGGGGCATTTGTGTGGGTATTTGGGGTGGCATGAGCATGTATTGGTCATGCATTTCAGGTTGGAAAGGTGCTGAAAAATTTGGCTGTGGTGGCCCCGGGGCTACTGGGTAGAATGGAACGCTTTCACCCGAAGGCGGGGCCTGCTGCAGAGGGACCGTCCCATCCTGAATAACAGTGGAAGGAGCTAAAGGAGACAGTAAAATAGACAGTAAAATATTACAGAATCAAAACAGATTCTTCTTCTTAAGTTCACATTCTATAATGAGTCGAACCTGGTGGCATGAGCTGAACACCAGCTGAGGGCATAAGAGAGGTCATGAGAGGATTATGGGGATCAGGGTTCAGAGTCGAGGGGTCAGGTGGGCTGCAGTGGTCTTCTGAACTGGGCGTACTGCAGTGATAAAGCTGTGGGGTGCTGTGATCCGCACGTAAGGTGATCGCACCATCCTGAATGGGACAATAACATGCACTTGATCGGAACACAGTCTAATGTGAACATACAAAAATATAAGTGCATTACCTTACTGAACAAGTAACTCTGGTATGGCTGCATGAGTTGGCGAAAAATTTAATTCTGTTGATAAATTTATAAAAATTGCTATTGCAATTAAAAAAAATATATTTTTTATTTTTTAAAAAGCTTCAGAGCTACACAATTTGGCCAAAAAATACTGCAACTATTCATCAATATAACTATAAAATAATAATAACAATAATAATAATAATAATATTTATTAAGATTTTGATGATGATGATGACCGTTGTTGTTATTATTATTATTAATAAATAAAATATTAAATATAATAAGAAATGTTACAAACCTGATTTTTCCAGATAAAATAATGCAACTAATTAAAAAGTTTTTTGAGCTATTTACACAACTGCACATTTTGGCCAAAATGTTGCAATTATACATCAATATAATTATATAAATTATATAAATATCATTATCTAAACTAATAAAAGTAATGATGAGGATGATAAAAAAAAGAAATATTCATATTGTAATGAGACATTTTTTCCTTAAAATAAGAAAGAGTATTTTAAAAACAATAATATTTTTTATTTTACAGTTTAACTAAAATTACAATACTAATGTCTTAATTTCTTCTTTTTTAAATGTTAAACCATCAAGCTTTTATTTTGTTGGAAAACCACAAGTTGCTCTTAAGGTTTCTCATTTTTGGTAAGCATTTATAAACGCTTCTTATTACAAAGCCATTATGATTTGATAAAAGACATATCACAAGTTCATTTTTATTTCAACTAATCAGCCTTTTCTGGCTTTATGCTTTTAAATTAAAAAATCATTAATTTACTGGAATTATGCAGGAACCGAGTAATGCATGTAAATAGCATCACTGGCATGCTGACTTGTGGATAAAAGAAAACACACACACCTTGATCTGCCCATCGAGTTGTCTAAGATGCAGTAACCAGTCAGGCTCTATAAACAACTCCTGCTCTGGTCTCTCCTTCAGCTGAGGGTCAAAAAACCTCAACCTCAGAGACATCTGTAATCACAAATGAGAAGAAAGATTAGACAGAAATGTAAACTCACAGACAGACAGAATCGTCTGTTGCCTGTTGGTTTGAGTACCTGTATGAGCTGACTGATGAACACAGGTGAGAAGTACTCAGGTAGGCTCAACAGGGTGCGAGAGATGACCTCACAGTAATGGAAGGCCTGAGCGCAGAGTCCCGTCTCCGCCAGTCGACACGCGTAGATGAACTTGAACACCTGCATAGGTCAAAAGGTAAAGGGTCATGGCCTTCCTAGAATTGAGGATTGTAAATATTAGGGCTGCAAGGCATTGAACTATCTTTAATCGTTCAAGAATTAATCATTCTAGAACGACTGGGATGATTCTCTTGGGAAGTGCATCTACGTAGGAAAAATACAGTAAAAATACTTTTAAAAAGCTGAAAAAATGACTGTCGATTCTGAATAAACCAACTTTTAATTATTAATCAACATGGGAAAAATCTGGCAAATTTGGGATGTCCACACTTGGGTTTTCTCTTTACAAGAACCAACTCAAACCTCCTTCAGTGTGATAAAGAAAATGGTTTATTTGTCTGCAAATAAATATATGCACTGATGGTTTCAGAGTGAAGCATGGCACTATGTTAATTTACACGCATACAGCTTGTCATATGCTGTTTCAGCTTCTAAAATTGGTTCGATTTATAGTAAGTGAACCAAGACACTGAAACAGCGGATCAGGAGCTGTACGCTTGTAAATAAACACAGTGCCACACTTCATTCTGAAACCTGCAATGTGTATATTAATTTAATTATTGCAGCTTTCACAATATGTCTATTGCATTTAGCCATATTGCAATATTGATTTTTATTTTGATACACTGTACAGCCCAAGTAAAGATAGGCCCATAAAATGTTGTCTATAAAACTGAATTTATTTATTTATTTATCTGTTAGACATGCCACCAACTAATTGGTTGTGAAAACATCCTTAGTAGAGTAATGCAATGTGTGTGTGTGTGTTTGTCTCACCTGGAAGTTCGGCAGAGAGAGAGGCTGTGAGCTAAGAGACTGAGCGTATTCATATGATTCTGTACGCTGAATCGCCTCTGACGAGCAGAACTTCAAAAATGGCAAGCTGGGAGAGAAAGAGTGAATGGGTGTTAATGCAAACAACTGCAATGTAACACAATGTATAGTTGTGTGAATACATATGTCTAATCAACTGTTTGTGTTATTACACACCTGTGATTGGAGCCAATAAGGACCATCTTGGTGCTTTTCTTGGTGTAAACGCCAAAACCCACGTGAGCCATCAGGTAACAGAAATGGGCTGCATCCACTAGACCTTTAGATGCTGTGAAACATAGAACAGTCTTGACTACAGATCCAAAGCTACTATAACATGGGTTTATGCTTTTCATCTATGTTTATATACCTAAAGTGTCCCCCATGGTGGAAATGGTCCGGGTGTCAAGATCTAGAGTGTGTGTGAGGTTGGACAGCACCATGGCCAGATGAGGGCGCCAATCGCCCCATTTCTCATCTCCGCAACACTGTCAGAAAAACAGAAGATGTATGTGAAGACAAGCATTGCGTAAATTACTAAATTAACACATCAAGTGCACAAAAACTCTCCCATACAGTAGCAGCAGCTGGCATTCGTCCTGACATGAGCTGGTACACCGTCTGAAGAGGGTCGTTAATAGGCAGGCTGTTGGCAAAACTGAAAACAACAAATATAAACACAATTTAAGCCCTGTTTGTTGCTTTGAAACCCTACAGCCATAGGTCACTGTAAGTAGATGTGGTCTACCTGGTCATGACACGAGCGTGTGTTCTGTTGTCCATCTTACTGGCCAGTAACAGCGCGTGACCCCACAGGCCTTTCTTCATAGCAGACTCCAGAGCATCCTAACAAACATACACAAACTTCTCAATTGTCTTTCCACTGTTTAGATATAAAGCTTTGTCAGCGGGGACAAAGATGTAATCTACATCCACATAAAATAATATGCAGGCATGTGATCAGCTAAGGACAAAAAAAAACAAAAAAACATTCGCTTTCCCCATGCAATACGACTAGACAATATTATTATTAAAAATATTTAGATTTGTTCAAATTAACATAACCTGCCACAAAATAAAACTGAACATGATATTCAACCAGTCACAATATGGTCCAGGACTTCATGTTATCCACTGTAACCAATTGGATCATGAAAAGTGGTCTCTATATGGCTGAAGGGGGAAAGGAAATTCATGCATTTTGTCTCGCCTTCTTGCGGCCGAAAAGTAGTAGTTCTCTGAAACGCTCCGTCTCCTTGCCGACATTCTCTGGCACACCCATGGAAGTGTCTGACAGAAGGGATATTGGCCCCGCCTCTTTCTCCTCAGCATGCTCTATTGCTTCATTGTTGAAGTCGATGAGATTAGCCTCATTGGGTGATTTTCCCGGCAACCAGACAGAGCGATGCTCCTTTAGTAACAGGTCAGCGATGTCTGTGCCCACTACCGTCTAAAACAAAGACGAAAAACTACTCGGTATACTAAAAAAAAGGAATTGGTATCAAACAAGCAATCAAACACAATACACACTCTTAGTTAAGGCTAGGGCTGCACAAACACTCACCCCGTTCTGGCGACACAGCAGAACAATGAACTCCCAGATGAGGTAGGCGGAGTCTTTGTCGATGAGGTCATCGTTTCGCAAACACTCTTGGGCTTTGTTCTGAGCAAACTTAATGACATCCACCTTATGAGTCTCCTCTCTGTGGACATACACGAGATGATGGCTGAATTGTTTGTCTGTGTACGTGGATCTAACAGTGTAAGAGTATTCACACGTACACCTTTATTTAGTAATTAAAGCAAGACTATTACTTGACGAGTGGGCCAGGGAATGAACGCATTTCTGACTGCTCTGGAGAATCCTGCAGAATCATCTGGAATAACATCACAGCCATATTAGATGCAAATAATGTAGTCGTCTAATTATCATGGACCTTTTCATAACCAAATCACAAAAGCAAAATCAAGGGAGCTGAGGATCAAGGGGAAGGTTAAAAGTTTAACAAACATCTAATTGCAAGGTAACTCAACTAGTTGCAAAGTATTACTTTTTTAAAGGGTAAAACGTTTTTACAATGTAGGTAAGTATCTAGGAACATCTGATAAACAAGCTGATTATAGAATTTATTAACTGAAAAAAAATTATATCTGTGATAACTTGCAATAGATTTATATATCAGGATATTTACATGCTGATTCAAATGTTACCTCCATACTGTGGATTTCTACAAGTGTAGGCTGGCCCGCAGAGGGCAGGTTGGGTTGGACAAGGATCAGCTGACCAGCCGGACCAAACCGAGCACAGCGATGAGGAACAGAATACTTCTCTGGGGTCAACGGCCTTGGAGGAGCTGAGAAAGAAGATAAAAATTGAGAAAGACACAGAGGAAGATAATTCATGATCATTTTACTTCCCCACAAAATCAGGAAGCTTTTATTAAAGGGATAAAAATGCACACTTTTATCTTACCTAACTACCAAGGCAACATTACTAATTTTTATTTAGTTTTACTTTAAGTATTACAATATCTCAACTAAATAATAATAAAAAAAATCTAACTACCTTTCTAATCTTTTTGTATTCTATTTTTTCATTTATTATGCAATTTTGTGTCTCTCTCTCTCTCTCTCTCTATATATATATATATAAAACCTCTAACATTAGCTTGCTCTGTTCTTTTTCTATTCCGTTTTCTTTTTATTTATTATATTATTTAAAAGCCCTTGCTACGTGTAGTGTGTTAACCTAACTGAGACTTGTTATAGCACTTATATATCATTGCATTTTTAGTTGTTTTTGATTGCTTACACTGTCCTCATCTGTAAGTCGCTTTGGATAAAAGCGTCTGCTAAAAGAATAAATGTAAATGTAAATAAACTAAAATTATATATATATATATATATATATACATGTATTTGAACTATATAGACATATAAAATTAATAAAAATTGTCAAACAAAATTAATAAAATCTTATCTAAAAAAAAAATATATAATTATATCAAAAAGCCTAATAGTAGAACAATGATACCAAAATACTGTAGATAAATGAATAGTATTACATAGAATGTTTATAATGAAAACCCAGAAGGCTATGGCTCTAAAGAAAATCCCAATGTTAAATGCAACATTATGGTTGACATTGGGCTTTACGTGTAATACTTACGCTGCTCTGGGGCAGTCCAGGTGTTGTCTGTAGAGTAAGGTATCTGACTGTAATCTGTAGTATCTGAAGGGTTAGGATACTGGCTGTAGGTGTAATCCGATGGAAGAGTTGTCCCAGTGGTATCGTAGACTGCACTGACTAAATCTGGTTGACTTCTATACACTTGACTCTGTATAAGGAAGAAATTTGTTATAGACACAATAAGATCTAAAACACACACACACACACACACACACACACACACACCTGTTGTGACCGTGAGCTGAAGCCACTGTGTTGACTGTGTGATGAATGCACACTGTGTGCTGATTGTTCACTGTGAACCGAACGACGGTCAAAATCGTCAGCATACGGATCGCGGCGTCGGTAGTCGTCATCAAAGCTTGAGTCATAACCAGGGTAATATTGCCATTGATCATCATAGCCCTCTCTTCCCCTAGCAACCATTACCATGAAAACTCAGTAAGAGAGGTGTCAGCATGTACAAAAACATTATTTGCACAAGTGTATTTGTGTACCTGTTTTGATATTGTTGGTTGTAGTAGGCATCTCCATAGTACCAGCCATATACTTGATCATAGTAGGCTCTGTAGCGTGGATCATAAGCAGCATTTGGATCATACCACCTGCTCCTATCTGAAAACACACACTCATAAGCAAAAAGCAGAAACCATATTTAGCCATTGGGTGCATAGAGAATAAGTGTCTGTAGTGCTGTCTTTACCTCCATAGGCATCATTCTGTCTTTTATAGTAGTTTGCATAGTATTCATCATAGGCACTACGGCTGGTTCTAGAAACGTCTTCTTGATACCCCTGTCTAATATCAAAAATTTAAAAAACAAGGGAAACATGTTAATGATATTACAGACAAAAAGTACAAAATGCTCAGTCTAAGGATGCTTTTAAACTAGGGCTTCTGATGCTAAAGAGTCACGATCAGAAGTGCTTTATAGGAACCATTTTGTTCATGTAAAATTAGGGTGTAAAATAAAACGTTCTAGGGATAAACAACTAGAAACTCAATCAACAGAAACCAAGTATGAAAACAGACTCAAAGTGTCAGAAAGAGAGTGAATGACCTGACCTGGAGTTGGGTCTGTCTGAGTATTGGCTGGTTCTAGAACTCGGCCTCTCTGGTTGACGTTCAGCCTCACGGTAGACAGGATTTTGAACATCATACCAGCCGTATCGAGGATCTCCTCTACGGTAGGGATCGTCCTATAAAATTAAAAACATACAGAAAAATATGAATATTTTACTAAGTCATGTTTTAAGTCTGTCTTTTAGAAGCTTTGATATGTGGAAACATACTAGATCATTACATCACTGCACCTGATAGTAGCTTTGAGACCTGGGATCCACAGGGTACTGGGGTGGATACGGCAGTATTCCATTCTGGTACTCAGGGTAGGGTCCCGGGTAGTACCCTGCATAACCCGGACCAGGTGGCATTGCAGGAGGAGCACCATAACCTGACTGACCACTTAGAGATGAAGGAGGTCTTAGGGGTTCTTGAAGTGGCTGGGGGGCAGCGTTCCCAGACTGGGGTGGGTAAGAGGAAGGTAGGGCAGATCCGGGAGGAACACCAGGTTGTGTTGGAGGGGCCTGTGGAGGAGGCTGGTGTTGAGCTGGAGGTGGATGGGCAGGGTGGGAAGTGTGAGCTGGATCTTTGTCAAGTTGGTTGCTGGAGGGTCGTGGGGTGTTAGAGATCTGCTGAAGGGGCAGAGTCTCACTGTCAGACTGCCCACCCTGCTGTGCATCTTTGGTGACCTGCAGGTAAAAGCCAGGTGTGTTATTCACCAAGCCTGCAGGATGGGCAGACTGAGAGACAGCTGGGACCATCACCTGATTCGTGGACTGTGGTTGATGCATGGAAAAATCAAGCAGCTCATAATTTGAAGGTTCACTGTGACTTGTGGCAGGGGCAAAAGTCAGAGCTTGAGAAACAGAAGGCAGAAGAGACTGGCTATCACTTCTAAGAGATGGAGCCCTTGAAAGAACGGGTCGGGGTGCTTGAACAGAGGGCTGAACATCTTTTGCCTGAGTGGAAGAAGCGCTAAAGTTTATTGGTGTTTGAGAGAAAAGAGGCTGTGGCTGATTTGTTGGAGGAGAATTCTGAGGCATTTGATTGGCCACAGAAGACTTAGGGTGCGGGTGCACAGGTGTTGCTGTCTCTTGAGGACTTGTCTGATTGGAGGGTTGTAAGAGGTTTTGAGAAGAAACCAAACTGGAAGGTGGCGCAATCAAAACAGGCTGGTTCAGGGTCTCTACTGGAGGCGAGGTCACCAGCAAGGAGGCATACCCCAAACTTGTCTGAGATGTGGAATCTGGGGGAATTTCCAGGTTTTCAGAGGGAGGTTGTGGATCTGGGTTCGCTGGATGCAAATCAAGAGGGCCATCCTCTGGTGGCTGGATGACTTCGGATGGATGTGCTGGAACAAATGTTGCAGCCAGCGAGGGTGCTGCAGGGGCTAAAAGTATGTTAGCACCAAGACTGGCAGTGTCATTTTGAGCCCAGAGTGTAGTAGCGGGACTCTCTATGGGGCGTCGTGCTCCCTGAGCTCGAGATGAGGGTCGGCGTTCCGGTAAGTAAATGGTCTCCAAGTTATCTGGGGGTTGTTCTAGGTTGCCAGACTGTGTGTCACGTCCACCCTTTTCCATGACCACACGTGCACGATCAACCTCAGCAGGTCGAACTCCTACATTGTGTGAGCGGACAGGCTCAAAGGAAGAATTTGCACTTGCTTGGAACACACCAACTGGTTTAGGTGGGCTAGGAGTTGGGAAAGTAGGACTTGCCTCTGCAGCTGGGTTGGAGTCTATCTGTTCAAAGTATCCACCAGTGGAGAGAGGCAAAGCAGGGTGATCTGGTGGGCGGGGACTTTCCTGTTGGATAAATGTTCCCACTACACCTTGCTGTCGCCGAGGGATGTGGGTGCCACTCTGAGGACCGTGCCCACTGCTGTGACTGACGTTACTGTAGCTGGATGAAACACTTGCAGAGCGGGCCAGATGAGGTCCAGTTTCAGGTGTCTCCAAATTAGGCCCCCCCTCAAAGGCATGGCTTGGAGGAGGCTCACTAGGCAGCACTTCCTGGTTTGGAACGCATTCCTGATTCTCCACAGAATCACATGGCCCTGCCCCGGCTCGAATGTTACCAGTGTCATTCAGATATGGACCAGAGAACTCAGTCGTTGAATGGAAAGGGTGATGAATCCCATTTACACGTCCCTCCCCTGACAGTGTTTCTTCATTTTCAACATCATTGCCCCGAAAGAACATTGAAAGAGTTCCGGAATCACTGGGAACTTCAGAGTAGGAGACAGGACAGGCACGCTGAGACGGATCCAGTGGATTTTGATTGAACCATGGCTCTAAGGGTCCACCTGACTGACTGAAGTAATTTTGAGACGGGAAGTGGGAGTTCAGTTGCTCAGTCGGAGCAGGACCAGTAACATTTGGTTGAGCTGACTGACCTTGATTCTGAGATTGAGTCAATGGTGGGGCTGTGTGGGAAGAGGACACAGGGGGAAGGGCTTGAGCTTGAAAATGCTGAGATGGGAGATCACTAGTTGGCTGAAAGTAGTTCTGAACAGAAGGTGGGCGGCTTCTGTGGTCAGGCACCCAGTGAGAAGGTACGGGCGGCATTGGCTGGGATTGAAAAGGAGTCTGGGATTGAACTGGAGGTGTTGGGGCAGTGGAGGGTGGATGTGATGAACCAGAACTGAAGGAAGAAACAGGGTTAGGCAATTGTGCTATATAGGGCATAGGTTCTTGGGAATTAAAGTATCCTGGTTCTGCAGGTGGAGGATTGAAGTTTGGTGCGGGCCCTGGGAGAACAGGTTGAGGTGTAAAAATTCTTGGTGGTGGGCCAGGAGAGGCTGTCTGCACTGCTCCTGGTGGTGGCCCTTGTGCTGGAGTCGTCGGGTTAAACATGGGCAGGGGAGGACCTTGCATAGGAATTGGGTTGCTGTTTGTTGTTGGAACTTGGCTGCCCGCTGCCATGGGTGAAAAACTTTGTCTTCCAAAGGTAAAAGGATCAGTCACTGGATGTGTGGGCGGGGCAGCCGGTGTCATAGCCGCTGCAGCCCCATGCTTGTGAGGTCTGGTTCTTCTGAAGGCATTTGGCCCACCAGAGGGAGGCGGTGGTCCACTAGCTCCAGGAGGGGCTGTCCGAGGAGGGGGCTGCATTGTTTACACTCACAGGTCTCCAAAGTGTTTATACTTACTGGAGATCTACCTATAGTGAAAAAACACAGATTTAGGCCTATGTCATTTCTTGGTGCAAAGACTGTATGGTTTTACCACAAGCTTTGCCTGTTATCAACAAGCATCATGTGAACATACACCCAAAGTTCAATGAATACTGCTAATAGCTGCTCAGCTAAAATAACAATGACTATTTTGTTTTAAACATTATATGGTGAGAATGTCAACATGGGCCCTCTATAAAAGTACACACAAAAGTATCTGTAGCTGACACAAACAAAGTGCCTCACCCATTCGTGAACAAGACATGCATTGGTTTTATACAGTATGTCAGTTTATTGAAAAAAAAAAAGTGAACTGACAGATTTCGTTAGTAGCAGCATACATTTTGACTTGACTTTGTTAAAACCAAGTTTCTTCTCTTATACACAAACATTATCACACCATCTGAGATTCATAAGCCTTATTATGAGCAAGTTCTAAGACAGCAGTACTCCACTATGTTGGCATGTGGACAGTCACCATGATCAGAAACCTGATATCAGGCACACTGCGTGCCGGGTGTTAGAAATGTGCATTACGTTACATTGAACTTTGGAACTAGTCAGACATTTTTTAAAGAAGGGGGCTTTAAGTACATAGTTTAATCAACAACAACAGGACAGACGCAGTTTATCTTAATGAAAATACAGTGCTTATCATTAAACAACAATGTTCAAAGTCACACCAGGTGTGACTAAAACAACACCACTGTGACAAATACAGCATTGATCAAACATTTGGACAAGTTAAACAGAATATAATGTTTCCCATTGTTTTTTAAACATTCTGATTAAAAAGTTTATGCTTAAATTCTTTTCTAGACAAACATTCATACACTACCGTACTATAAAAGTCTGGAGTCAGTGAGGTTTTTTTTATTTTTTAAGATTTAATACTATTAATTAATTAATTCAGCAAGGATACATTAAATTGATACATACATTAAATTGTATGGACCACCAGAGGGAGATTGATCAAAAGTGACAGAAAAGACATTTAAAATGTTTTAAAATATTTCTATCTTAAATAAATGCTGGTCTTTTGAACCTTCTATTCATCAAATACATAAAATAATTATTTAAAATTGGAATATTTCACATTAATAGTGAAAACTAAATCTAAAATGCCCCAAACTTTTGAATTGTAGTCTAATTGTAATTTTTAGAAAGCTCTTTGCAGAACTGCAATCCAGCAAAGGGTGGTAACTTTGAAGAAGCTCAAATATATGTTTTTTTTTTAAACATTATATTAGTCTTTTAGTATTCACATTTAATGGTGTCGTTTCAGTCTTGATCTAAAATGTGAGAAATAGAAACAATCAAGAATGAGAAGGAAGGTGTCCGAACAGAAACTGTACTGTAAATTCACAGTAATCTCGTCTCTGCTTACACTCTAGCCATTATAGATCACAAAACACCCAGATATAACACTGCATTTGAACCAATTGTAAACAATAATGCAGACAGACAGAAAGAACATAATAGCATTTATTACCCCAAGGGGCTCATAATTCAGTTGAGGTGCCATCAAACAGTCTATGCAGTGGGCTACGCTGTCATGTACATAATTTTGTATTGTCTGCAGAAATTTTGAGCTGAGATGACAGATAACACTCTTATCCATGGCTAAAAGCATAATATTACATTAAATATTTTAATACAAATATGCAATGTTCCTATTGCAATATAAATAATGTATTTGGTCCATTAATCTGTGAATGGTGTAACGTCCACAGTGCACAGAGATTTCGTGTTGACAGTAGTGTATCTCATTTTTTTTTGTTTATACTTTTGTAATATTGCAATATACTGCATTATATCAGGCACTTAGGCGGACACGTATAGCCCTCCTCATTGGATTTAACCCACTGATGTCACATCCTGGTCTTTAATTTCTGTCTCTTTAACTACAACTGCAAATGTTCTTAAAAGAGCACCAGTATCAATGTACTGAAAACACACAACAATGATGTCATGCTGTTAATATGGATCATGTTGCTTAGTGCACAAAACTGTCAAATCAAAACATAAACAATAACGTAAATAAACTTACAGCAGTGTAAACCAAACAGGCAAAAGTCAAAAAAGCTGTAGCCAAATTACAACATGACTAATCAATGAAGCCTGGAAATTTAACTACACACCCTGAACAGCTAAATCTTTAAATATCACGAGAAGAAACACAAAGAAATCAACATCGGAAATGTAAATAGAGGATGCGGGGAATTACAGTTGACAGCTGACTGGGCCACTAGCCGTTAGCATGCTACGTTAACTATTGCAGTTAATCCCTCGAACCACAGAACTGTCAGAACTGAACATATTGCTCTATACGGGATCTCTTACCCGTTATCTTCCAGTCGAGATGCACAGATACAAACAAAACTCGAAACGAGCGCGGCTGGAGTTGAGTTTCTCAGAAAAGTGCAGGACACCGCGGCTAACACTTGTCCGCCATCTTGGCCGAGCGCGTCCTGCTTGGCGACGTGTACATGTGACGTCACGAATCGTTCCCGTTTGGCTCCGCCCAATACACGGCAAAAAATAAACATAAAACATTACATAAACGCCACAATCTGCTGAATGAGAGCTGTAATTTTCGTTAAAATACAATATAAATGAAATTACTGTATTTTACGTTTGCTGCATTGCTATCGTAAAAACAAGTGCTGCACAGACTGTCCTACAGCTAAAATGCGCCCCCTCTTGATCTCGGAGCGTAATTAATTAATTCAATGTTTTGCACATAAACAAGAGTGAGCGAACGAACTATGGTTTAATCTCTCAGATTTAGAACTAATTCTGCATATTTATCTAAAATAAGTTCCATAGTGCAAAATAAAGCCATACAGCTTCACAAAATCTTCTCAATATTTTCAGATTACATTATCAAAGTGTTTGTTGAATGAATTGAGCTGCCATGACAATTTAACTTCCTCCTCGGGATTAATAAAGTACATCTAATCTAATCTAATCTAAATAAAGACATAACATCTTTAATAAAATGGTTATATAATATATTGAGCAAATGAATTAAACATTCTTATTTATATATTTGTATGAATTGTTTTGTAATTATTCATAGAACTTTAATGAATTTAAATTATATCTTCTCATATTTATAATTTTTATATTCTTCAATATATTTGTAAAGTCAGAAATGCTGTAAAATCCACATGAAATGTAAAACAAATTAAACTGCAATATGTATTAAATATATACTTTTTTGCACTGAAAAAAAAGAAAACACACCAGATGTAGCACATGTGCTTAATATTATATACTGGCAGAAAGCATTATCTAGAGAAAGTATATTAGAAAGTATATTAGTATATTATATTAGAGTTTATATATCTTTATATAAATGCCCCTCTAAAATACAGAGAATACACATATGAAAATAACCACAAGCCAAGGGTTAAATCTGAATCATTTGTTTTTATTTTTGCATTTGTCTTGATGGATAGGTTTACAAAATGTATCAAACTAACAGAGGGGTAAAGCAAACAAAGATGTCCAAAAACACACAAATAAACAAACATATAAATCTAAAACTATAATAAATAGTGAAACATCGATGCAGGGTTCTCTGAATGGTTTTGCATTTTTGTTTGCATAAAGAAACACTCCAGATTCTGGAAGTGTCGGAAATGACACATACATAAATGCATCTAATGATATCTACTGTATTGGTCCAGTAATCGGTGAATGGTGTAACAGAGATTCCACAGAGATTCCGTTTTGACAGTAGTGTAGCTCACATTTTTCCGTTGTTTATGCTTTTGGTCACTGCATTGGGTCTCAATCACTATGTGATCATATACAAGAGTGTATATTCTTCTGGATCTATGTGTTTGTATACAGACATTACGCATTTAGTCTATATCCAGGTCGCTGTCTGACTCATTAGGGTGAGTGACAGCGGCATTGCGAATAGACGAGTGTGTGTTTGGCTGAATGTATTTCTCTGGAAGAAGCCCGTATTCCTGCAGCAGAGCTTCAACGTCTGTGGCGTAGAAATCATCTCCGAGCTGATCGGAGACACGCACCAGATTCCCCACCAGTTCACCGCCGCGGTACAGCAGCAGAGCCGGCAAAGCCGAACTGCGGAAAAGAGCGCTGGTGCCGACCGCAGAGCCCTGGACACGACAGAACTTCACCTGCAGGTCAAGGAGAGGAACAAAGTAAGAAATAACAACTTAATACAAATGAAAAAGAACAGTTAACCCCAAAATTTGAATTTGCTGCAAATTTACTCAGGCCATAAAATGCGTTTCTACATGGGAAGAGAAATGTAGCATTCCATCACTTGTTCACCAATGGATGCTCTGCAGTGAATGGGTGCCGTCAGAATGAGAGTCCAAACAGCTGATTAAAATATCACAATAATCCACAAGTAATCCACACCACACCAGTCCATCAGTTAAGTCTTATGAAGTGAAAAGCTGTGTGTCTGAAAGAAACAAACCAGTCAAGACATTTTTAACTTCAAACCATTACTTCCAACAAAAGTAAAAAGAGTCCTCTATCCATAATATTACTTTCTCCATTTAAAAAGTAGCACAGGTGCACAGATCAAGCACCGTGTACAGGTGAAACCAGTCCTAAACCGTTCTAAACATATGTGGGTCGAAATATGTGAGAGGACAACAGTGCAGGAAGAGATTTTATGGATAAGGGAAGCAACAATTTAAACAATTTAAACTGAAAATTTCTTAATGATGGATTTGTTCCTTACAAACGTGCAGCTTTACACTTCACAAGACATTAACTGATGGACTGGAGTGTGTGGATTATTGTGATGTTTTTATCAGATGTTTGGACTCTCATTCGGACGGCACCCATTCACTGCAGAGGATCCACTGGTGAGTAAGTGATGTAAATTTCTTCAAATTCAAGTTCTGGTCCTCATCTCATCTACATTTTGGATGGCCTGAGGGTGAGTACATTTTTAGCACGTTTTCATTTTATGCTGAATTATGGCTGGGCGATATGGCCTAAATAAATAAATATTTTTTTCTTTTTTACAAAAAAAATCCCCCCAACACACACACTTAAAATCCATATACGGATGACAAAGAAATTTTTCGAAAACAAGTTTTAACTTTATTTTGTTTTGATTTTATCTTCTGGGATTTGATCTGGATTTCTCCTTTGGGGTTAAAGTGCAATCAGAAACAACAAGCCATAAAAGACAAGATGGCAGGCGCTGCCATTGTAAACAGTGAAAACATTACATAACATAAAATCTAACATAACATTCTTATCATACTGGATACAATTTGTAAATGTTTGGAAGACTGTAAGAGGTCTTCACTATTTTTATTTATGGGAGTATTTATTTATCAAATAATATATCAAAAGTTACATCTAGTCAAAAATAACATGTCTTTTTATCAATCTGTCATCCCTGATATGCAATGCAATACAAAAGGGGCTTTCATGCTTTATCATTTACCACTCAAATTTGTAACTAAGACCAGATGATTACAAAAATATATATATTATATATATTGCCATATTGTAATGCCGCTGGCTTAGGTTTTTTTTATTTATTCTTTTTATATAAATTTGTAAATGGAGCAGACATGGTCTAACTGTGTCCAGTGTAGACAACATCACTGGGTTCTATTGTCTTTTGTCGGATCGCGCTACTCGTGTCTGATGTAGACATGGTGTTCGTTTTTTAATGAGTTATGTAATAGCTCTGCTTACTATAAAATATCTGTATTGACTGCATTTTCATATCATAGTATTATTTACTGCCCTGCGAGCCACAAAATTAAGTAACAAGTAACACTGCTGTAGGTTGCTTTTTTTGGCGGATGTGTTCATACTGCCACAGTCTTATTCATTTCGTAGTGTGAAACATCTCTCTCACTCGACAGCATGTCTCTATACAAACGTGTGTGGGAGGGTAACTACACATTCAAATTAATCTATAAAATTGATTTATCGCCCAGCCCTATGCAGAACTGTTCTTTTAAAGCCCTAAAATGAAAAAGATTCTTCATCAGCGTTACCATTGGGTACTGCAGTGCGAGGCAGAGCAGACTTCCATCCATGGCCTGGCAGGCGGGCACCTCTGGCTCATAGATGTGGACCAGCACCAGAGTGTTCTTGCCCTCCTCGTCAATGGCATGCAGGAACTCCTCCCCTGAAGAGATGTCAATCACCTTTTCGAAGCACCGCCCTCCACAAAGCTGTCGCCGCATCTCCTCCATGCGCTGCAGACGATACTGCTGGAGGAAGGCTTCATCATCATCATCGTCATCATCCTCCTCTTCTTCATCCACACGGAGGTTCATCTGAAGCAAAACAAAAGAAAAAGGGGAATCATTTTTTTGCTGATATTCGGAAATGGGAAGGGCACAGTAAGATAGAATAAAAAAGTGGAAAATTATATTTCTATTTTTAAGAATGAGTTTTTATTTTATGTGAGATTATCTATTTGATATGAATAGTTAGGGTTATTATCAACAAGAACCTTTAAAAACATTTTCGTTGAAATAAATACTTGAAATAAAATAAATAAATTGCAGAAAAAAAAAATCTTATTTGAGGTAGTTGAAGGCAACATTTCTATTTTTTTATTTATTTTTTAAGTACTTAACTAAAAAATAAAAAAAATAAAAAAATCTGAAAAACTAAATTACGAAAACAAAAACTCATTTAAAATACCATTAATAACTATAATAGACGATAACCACTGTTTCGTGATATTCTGTGTCATTCAGTATGTTGACACGTTTATAGAGTGTTTCTCACTTTGCCTGCGATCTTATCCTGCAGCTCTTTCTGTTTCTGTCTGTCGGCTTCTTCCTCTTGGTGTGACTTGCAGGTCATGCTGAGTTTCTTGATGAGTCGCTCCATCTCTTTCTGCTGCTCCACGCGCTGCTCGTTCTCCAGCTGCTTGTATTTACGCCAGTCATTGATCACTCCCTTCGGCCCTGTGGGAGAAACACACACAGTCAGTCTCACAGATGTGTGGATGCAGCATCTTTTAATCAGAGGCTGTGAGAGACAGAAGTACAAATGTGTGTTCAAATTTCACGCTTAACCGTACCAGTGTTGACCGAACTGCCATCTGCACTGTAGTTGAGTTCCACATCCAGCACCTCCTGGTCGCGGATGGTTTTAGATGCGTTCTCTTCTTCCTCATGGTCGCTCTCTTCACCCTCACTGCTGCTGTAGTAATACTGCAGCTTTTCCCCAAGAAGCTTATCATCAAGAGTCGTCATGATGACACACTGAGATAGATGTGAAAGACAGAAAACATTCAACCATCACGCTGAGAACAAGAAGCATCCAAATCTGCAGTTAAGCAGACAAGCACAGACTTGAACTTAAAGGTCATTAAAAAGGAAACACTTCACAAGTTTAATTTCTTTTCATGTTTTTTTAAATTCTGTATTATACATAATTTTGAGGTTTTATTTTTGCATAAATCATTTATAAAGTGTAATTACAAAGGACTTTATTTTGTGAAATTAAAAATCAAAATATTCAAACAACATGTTAATGCATTAGGTAACATGAATAATAAACATTTTTGTCTACAGCACTTCTTAGTTTAATTATAAATACACTAAGGTACACTGTTGTAAAAATATTTATAAATGTATATTAGGTAATAGATTAATTCTAACCAAAGCCATAATTACAACAGTTGTGAGATAAAAGATTATTTTACATTTTATATCAAAAAAAAAAAGATTCAGAGATAATTTTATGGTGGAACTGGCTTGTCCACAATTTTGATGGTTATTTTGTTTCAGTGTACGGTTTGTTAATATTGTGCAAAGTATACAAAGTAAACTTCATCATTCAGCTGAACAGTGTACATTTATTTTAGACACTTCATGTCTTATTTGATTCATGTGATAAACGCATGTCCCTGCGGAGCTGGGCTATGACTAATTTCACGGGCAAAGCTGACAAAATTACCATATTCATATCGTCAATTTATTTATTTATTTTCTTCTTACAAACAAAGCTTCATATTATAGGAAGCAAGCATTATACGACCTATACTGCGGTCATCATGTTGAGATTAGGTTCCTTCAATCTAAAAAAACAAGAATTGGAAAAGAATCGAAAATAACAGTGAGGAATTGATTCCCATCAATTCCAGGATCAGGAATTGGAATCGATTCCAAAAATTGTGGAACCGAACAGCCCTAAATAAAACAATCAATATGCTGTCACACCAATATAATATCTAAGCATGTTAGGTTAAAAAAAAAAGCTGATTTTTCTTTTATAAATACATTAGTGAGTGTAATAGCATTACAGTTTTTAAATCAATGAGTGTTTACAAAGACTGGGTTACCCTCTCTAATTGTTTAGATTATTTTACTCAAAACACTACACAACTCGTGCACTAACACTATGCTTTTGCAGTCCATTATTAAGTGCTGTTATTCAGGAAATGCAAATCTAGTTCAAAGATACCTCAAGGGAAAATTAAACTGGGGCTGGTAAGAAATCCAATTAGCTCTCATCCCCTCTGGACATGAAATCTAGACTAATGACTAAAGTCTTACAAAACATATTTTTAACACATGACACCATCAGTGTAAACACATACAATCATACATTTCGTAAGAAATGCTTATTTAGTATTAGCTAATCCGTCAAACACAACCTGCTAAATACACCAGATAATGTTTGAGAAACAAACTAAAGTTACCGAACTAAAACTGAAAAAGCAATACTGTTCACTTAAAAGGCGTCTGATTTTCAAATAAAGATTATGTAACTATAAAATTAAATTGTAAATATGAATTCCCTATGAGTATTTGCTAGAATGATAAGTTAACATGCTAAAATGTAAGCTAGTAGATAGCGTAACGTTAACGCACCAGAACACGACACTACTAATAAAATAGGGTACATATACACAATCAACAAAATGTGTGATCATTAAAACATTTATAATCTGGTAACAAGACTGAATCTTACCAATATATATATCTCTTTTATCGCAGTTAATCGCCGAAACAGCCTCTTCAGATCCTAGGCTAAGCTTGCATGGTTTGTAAGCCAAGCACACTTACTGACCAATGACAGTGCTGAAAAGATGATTGACATGAGTATCCGCCAATAGGGGTAAGAAGCGATTTACAGAAGGCGTTTCAAATATGTTTTGGAGTTTGTTTGTTTTTTACATTAAAGGGTTGCCAGGTCTTAAATCTAGCCAATAACACTTTTTTTTCTTTTCTTACAAATGTAGAAAATACATTAAAACATTAATATCGGCATGCCACAAACTATATAAACCATCAACAGGGGATTCTCCAAAAAATGTCAATTATTGGACAGGGTTGCACAGAAACATTAAGAGCTTTTGACAATGTGTCAAAAAATAAAAAATAAAACCAGAAATAATTCAGTTTAGGACATGGTGTAAAATGTATGATTTGCTGGGGACAGTAATCAGGGTATCTTCCGTCCATTCCAAATCCGTTTTCAATTAAAAAACAGAAAACGAAAGACTCAAGAGGATTCAAGTGAGAGAACATGAATTCAATAGCGAGAAATTGAAAAATGGCTCGTTTATTCGTTATTCCATCTAGGTTAACGAATAGAAAATGAGTTTTTGGCTCGATTTCTCATTTTGGCGTTTGGCGTTTAAAAAACGGTTTATGGCTTCAATATTTCATTCGCACTTGTGGGCTGAGCTGAAACGCTCCTTTCATCTGATTGGTCGAATCGCCCCGCCTTCAACTCGGTCTTTCATTCTTTCAGAATAAGAGTCTTATAAGAGTAATGTCTGAAACCACCGCTCACTGTTAATTAGCATACTATTTGAATCAGATGTTGCTGCGCACATAATTCGTGCTGCTGTGACTTGCAAGTCACCCCTTTTAATTATTTCTAGGTTATAGTATTGTATGAAATATTGTCACACTGATAAATACAGTGCAAATAGTTCTGTCTCCTTGGATAAAAGTGAAGTTGAAATAAAAATCAATAATAGACTGAACAGTTCCATGATGATATGTCTGTAACATTTACCACTCTCGTCTGTTAAGTCTAAAGGCACTAGGTAGGTGTGTGTGACATTAATAATTAATTGTGGAAATTAATATATTTAAATTTATTAAATGAATTAGAATTATTAGTTTTATTACATACAAAATTGAATGATGTTTCTCTTTTAGTCTTCTTTGTTGGCCTTGAGAAAGCCAACATATATTTGAACATTATTATCATTTATTATGAGAGTAATTGACAATGACTAAAATTTTAATGTTTCACCAAATTCAGCTCAGATCTTCAGACTCGTTGCTGTATAACTGGTCAGACTTTTTCCTTCTCAAAAAATCCTAGTGACTTTCATTATCTGAGCAATGAAGGTCTTACACTTAATGCCCACTAGAGGGGGAGACAGGATTTCTGTTTACGTAAGTTTAAATGACAGATAAATACATTAATTTTATGTGTACTACCATGAAAAAGCCATATCTGTGTAACACAGGTTCTTCAATGATAGATGGGGTGGGAGGGGGGTATACCTTAGCTCAATGATAGCTGTATAATATAAAACAACATTAACTACTGCAGCTGGTGCCAAATAAAAATGATTACATTTTGGAAAAATGCAAGTCAAATGTACTTGCACTTGCACAAATGACTTGCTGTTACATAATAACCCTTATGCGTTGTTGGGGACGTTTTCATCCACTAGGGGGTAAAGTTGAGTCTTATTTTGGCCACAACGTTCTCTGTGTTTCTGCTAATGGAATGATTTTTGGTGACAAATCTTATTTAGACACATATTTTGGGAAAATGCTTGAAATTTTTCAAAAACTCAACAGTACACTGTGGGCAAATTCACTACCCTTTCGTTATGTTCGGGATTAAAACACCCACTAAATTAAACTGCTGTAAAAATGTATCAGATAAAAAATTTTTTTTTTTGCATAAATCTAATAATCAACCTCAGTCCTGATCAAAACTACCAAATGTTAAAAAAAAATCCAAGATTTTAACTCTTTAATTACCAAGTTCATAAATGATGTCACTGATTTGGGAAGAAAAAACACACAAAATTACATATTTTCAATATAAAAAGTGATTGTGGACTGGATATTTTTTTACCTTTTATGACCGACTTGGGCATGTCAAAGATTAGTAACAAGATTGGCTTTGATGTATTGTTAGTATTTGTGCAGCATTAGATTTTAATCATAAATTAAAAAATGTATTGTTGGTGGCTGTTTTTGCCCCATTGACTTCCATTATAACGACATTATTTGATTGCAAAGCCATGACACCATAAAATCATGCACTCTTGATGTCAAGTGATGTCCTTGATGTCAGGTGGTTTTCCCTGTTGGGAAGTGGTAACATTTGTTATTTTTACAGTTGATCACTAGGTGGGACCATTAACCCTTTAGATAGGCCTGTGCAAAAAAAGGCTTAGTTTCTGGCTTGTATATGGAGTTATATGGAGTTTAACAGCAAATTATAGTGTGAGAGTGTGTGTGTGTGTTTGTGTGAGAGAGAGAGAGAAAGAGACACAGAGAGAGAGAGAGAGAGAAAGAGTGTGAGAGAGACCTTTGTGCACTTACCTTGATGTATCCGAAAAAATCCAAATATGCACCTCTCTCAGAACTACATGGAGTAAACAATAAAAAAAAGAAGTGTGTTTATGCACCTGCTGCCTTTTGATGGTGAAAAGTACGGATGGCCTATGTGTGAAATGCTTGTCTTTTCTTGATGGTAAAGCCAGTTTAAAACCTTTAAATCCTGTAAAAAAAAAAATACTTTGAACATAATTTATTATGGACCAAAATGCAATACAAACTTCAAATAAGCAGCAGCTCGCTGGAGGGGTCAAGCTGCATAATCATTTCTAAAACTTTGGTTCAAGTCAAGCCCTTTCTCGTATTGCTTGCTGCTCTTCTCACCATTAAATGACCAGCAGGATGGCAATGCAAGTGTTTAAATCCATGTACTTTGCTTTTGTTTAGTCTATACTTATCACCACCATTAAAAGGCAGCAGGTGCATAAATACAATTTTGTTTACTCGATGTAGTTCTGAGAGCTGAGGTGTACATTTAGATTTTCTCAAATACATCAAGGTAAGTGCGCAAAGGTCTCTCTCACTCTCTCACTCTCTCTCTCTCTTCTCTCTCTTACACACATACACACAATATAATATGCTGTTATACTCATATAGCTTCATATACAAGTTACAAACTAAGCTTTTTTTTGCACAGTCCTATTTAAAGGTGCCATCTGTCATATCTGGCAAAAAAATCAAGTCATACTCCACATTCCATACCAGATGGGGGCAGTATGCCTCAATAAAGTGAATTGGTCTACTCTAGAGTAACAAACGAGAAACGGCATAGTCTCTATGCTCCGCCCCTACCTTCACAACAACCCTAGAGCATAGCCGAAGCCTATAAGACAGCGGTTCTCAATTGCAGTCCTCGCGCCCCACTGCTCTGCACATTTTGAACGTTTCTCTTAGCGCTTCAGACATTTGTTCTATTCGAACATAAGTGCCCTGCGAAGTGGACATCACATGATATTCAGCCATGATTCCAGTTCGAAGTGAACGTAGCTATATGTTCCCATCAAAGTGCATTGAAGTGTGCAAGACGTGAATTTAAATTGTATTGATTTACAGAAGTATATGATGTCACAGTTGTCCAAGTTTAAAGATGCTGCACAGCACAAATCAGTGAATGAATGTTTCGATGTGAGGTAAACTTCAACAGATTTCCCCTGCTCAGAGAGTAGGGAGCAATGAACATTTGAAAAACAGTTCATGCACGGAGTTCATTTCTAACGAGCTGATTATCTGAATCAGGTGTGTTAAAGAGAAACGTGCAAAATATGCAGAGCAGTGGGGCGCGAGGACTGGAATTGAGAACCGCTGCCGTAAGAGGACGTTTGGTTATGTCAAGTGATTTTGAAACATGACATCTTCAAGCTACTCCCCTTCACCTTTCCCAGTGAATATGTTCATATTCGTTTTGTTCATATTACATTGAGTTGTATATACACATTATTTGAATTAAATTAATTTGACATACAGCATTCTGTCAACATCATTGGTCAACATCAGACAGCTGATGTTGACCAAGCTAGCGCCAACCAACGTAACCAGAGCTGGCAACTCTCAAGCATTCACCGTGAGACACACACAATTGACTCTTTTCACACGCCACACATCAATTTTCTCACGTACAGAAAAACCACGAAGCAAAGAGGACAGGGAGACCAACAGACTTGTTAGAACAGGTTACTTATGATATAAAAAAATGGGTAAGTTATAGCTAGCTAATTATCAAACGCAGCTACGGTTAGCCATCGCTAACATTAGCACGTTTATAGAACAGCCTTCGATACATTTCTATGTTATAACTTCCCGAAAAAAAATACACAAACATATAAAACAAACTTCTAGCGAAATACTAACAGCATCTAACTTACCAATCCAAAAGAAATGTTGCAAGTTCGGTGTTGAACCTCATTTCTTTCAGGTCCATCAGTTGTCTCCAGCGATTGAAAGCAGTGCCGATGTTTACTCTGGTTCGGCTCCTTTTCTTATCGGATTTGATTTGTGATTCCGAGCGCGGTTGTTTCCCTGTAGCGGGTGGTGGTCTCTTGCCAAGCGCTTCAGTCATCCTTCCGCTCTCTTCCCTGAACTGAAGTAGTGGGCTGTACTTTCCACATGATTGACATCAGGTTCAGGTACGACCACAAGCCGTGCGAGTTATTTGTGTATTGCAGGTAGGGCTGGTGGTTATGTTGCCCGCATACCGCCTCCCATGGCCGAAACTGGAATTACGACACCTGTCGGGCCGTGGCTAGTAATGCTACTGCTAATTAAGGTTGATATCTCTGCAGCACTATAACTTGCCAATTTTTTAATGACATCATCGCCCTTATTTCTTCTCATACTTTTGATGCGTGTAGGGCATTTTTTGAATATTTTTACCTCAATTTTTGCACATGGCACCTTTAAAGGGTTGATGGTCCCACCTAGTGATCAATTGTAAAAAATAACAAATTTTACCTCTTCCCAACAGGGAAAACCACAAACAATCAAGAATGCATGATTATGTGTCATGGCTTTGCAATCAAAAATGTCATTATAATGGAAGTCAAAAACAGCCACCAACAATAAATTAGGGTAAAAAATTTAATCCAATGCTTATAGCAGTTTAATTGAGTGGATGTTTTCATCCTGAACATAATGAAAGGGTAGTGAATTTGAACAATGCACAAGGGATACATAATAAATTTTATTTGGCACCAGCCGCAGTTAATGTTGACAGCTAGCAGGAGTGTGGTGGGGTGGGAGGTCTGTTTTGACCAATGGATGGAGACCTCAAGGCAGTGGCCTAAATGCTGATCTGAAGATTTTGTCTTTAGAGATTACAGTTTACATTGTACTTACTGAAGTACACCTCTGCATGCAGACACCCAACTGTACAAATTCATTTATAGATTTAAAACCCAGTCCTGAACCTGGAGAACCATGTTCTGCAGAGTTCAGTTCCAACACACTTGCTTGGACATTGCTACTGATCCTGAAGACATTGCTTGGCTTAGGTGTGTTTATTTGGGGTAGCTAAACTTTACAAGACACTGGCCATCCAGGAGGAGGACTGAGAGTCCTGACATTAGCACTTTACATTCAGTGCATGTGATTTATCAACACCGAGTACATCTTAAAATGTACAGCTCATGAAAAATATAAGTTCTAGATGGACAAACATTAAATGCATAAACCAGTGTGAATAAAAAATAAATCTAAAAATAAATTTGGAGGTAGGTTGAAAAAGCCAGAATGGGAAGTTTTAAGTACAGCTTGAAGTGTGAAGTTTATTCTTGTACACAGATATGGCATATTCATGGTAGTACACATGAAATTCATGTATTTATTTGTCATTTAAACTTACGTAAATAGAAATCCTGTCTCCCCCTCTAGTGGACATTAAGTGTAAGACCTTCATTGCTCAGATAATAAAAGTCACTAGGATTTTTTTGAGAAGGAAAAAGTCTGACCAGTTTTACAGCAACGAGTCAGAAGATCTGAGCTGAATTTGGTGAAACATTAAAATTTTAGTCATTGCCAATTACTCTCATAATAAATGATAATAATGTTCAAATATATGTTGGCTTTCTCAAGGCCAACAAAGAAGACTAAAAGGAAAAAATAATTCAATTTAGTATGTAATAAAACTAATATTACTAATTTATTTCATAAATGTAATTATATTAATTTTCCCAATTAATTATTAATGTCACACACACCTACCTAGTGCCTTTTGACTTAAAAGATGAGAGTGGTAAATGTTATTATCATGGAACTGTTATGATTTTTGTTATTGAATTTTATTTCAACTTCACTTTTATCCAAGGAGACAGAACTATTTGCACTGTATTTACAGTGGGACAATATTCATACAATACTATAACCTAGAAATAATTTAAAGGGGTGACTTGCAAGTCACAGCAGCACGAATTATGTGCCCAGCTACATCTGATTCAAATAGTATGCTAATTAACAGTGAGCGGTGGTTTCAGACATTACTCTTATAAGACTCTTATTCTGAAAGAATGAAAGACCGAGTTGAAGGCGGGGCGATTCGACCAATCAGATGAAAGGAGTGTTTCAGCTCCGCCCACAAGTGCGAATGAAATATTGAAACCATAAACCTATTTGTAAACCCCAAACGACAAAATGAGAAATCGAGCCAAAAACTCGTTTTCCGTTTGTTAAACTTAATGGAATAACGAATAAACGAGCCATTTTTCAATTTCTCGTTATTGAATTCATGTTCTCTCACTTGAATCCTCTTGAGTCTTTTCGTTTTCTGTTTTTTAATTGAAAACGGATTTGGAATGGACGGAAGATACCCTGATTATTTTAGTTAAAACATAGTGGTTTGCATTTGAACCGTTAAAACAGGTTATTATAATTCCATTTTTATTTTTTCAATTAGCATTTTCCATGTGAACATGAATATCCAGACAAAAAAAAGAGGAAATGGTAACAATAAAGTCTCATAGTTAATGCATTAAAATTAATTGAGCAATAAATTTGCTGCAGTATTTTATTCATCTTTGTTGATGTTAATAAAAATACAAATGATTATTGTTAATTCATGTTAGCACGCGTCAGTTATACACCAATAGCAGATACGACTTTACATTTTAATAGTATTTAACCCTCTGGGCTTCTTCGCCCGAAAACGGGCGAAAGCTTGAACGTTTTGAAATGTTTAATTTTTTTGCTTCATCGGATGGGGATGAAACTTGGTGACTTTTGTTGTATTACCTATATGAACACACAAAAAAATCAAGGAGATGATTCTGATATGTTAAAGGGTCGTAAAAAAAAAAGTCACACTTAGCTTCCTCCCGCCCGAAAACGGGCGACATAGGAAATGAATGGGAAATACAAAAAAATAGGAAAACTCAGAGAAACTTTTGGTGGTACAAGCTACAGATCAGCAACTGTGCTGAAAAAAAGTGTACAGCAATGAAGGGGTGACACTCTAGAACATCAAGAGTGCAAATAAGATCCCCCCCCCCCCCACACACACACACACCCACGCACACAAACACACACACACATACACAGATAAACTGGCGACTGCAACAGCAAATTTGTAGAATATTCCACATAAAATCAATAAATGAAAAAAAAAAACTTGCTCAAATGCACACACACACACACACACACACACAGAGAGAGAGAGAGAGAGAAAGAGAGAGACTGGTAAGACTGCAACAGCAAATTTTGAGAATATGCAAAAATAAATAAATAAAAAATACAAAAAGAGACTCTCGCTCAAATGCAACACACACACACACACACACACACACACACACACACACACACACACACACACACACACACACACACACACACACACATTCACTCACACATACACACACACACACACACACACACACACACACACACACATTGTGTTCCCTTTCTAACCAAATGCTATAGTTTGATTGTAATCATAATGCAAAACCTGATACTTATCTAAACATTTTTGTTAAGAAAATAAAGTAATCATCTTTTAGAATATCTAAATGTATATCTAAATAAAAAAAACGAATAAGATAGAGAAATCATGTCTAAAACAACAAAAGGAATCAAAAAGCCTTTCTATATAGGATATATAGGAAGCTATAGACAGCCTACAGGCTGGTACAGGACATTACACAAAAGTGGCTATTTTTTAAAGCCACTAGATGAAGTTCTTCTCCTGGAACATTTTTTTTTTAGGCTGGCACTCTATTTTGATGTGAAATGCTGCATTTATTGATTTTTTTTTTTAAATAAATATAAAATAAAAAATGAGATATTAATTCTAATGGAAAAAATAGCTCATAAAAATTATATAATTAATGCAAAGTATCATAAAAAAATCTAAAAATTCTAAATAATAATCAGAAAACATTATAGAACAAAAATATATTTGATTGGTTATCCTGGGAAAAAGTAAAGTACAATTTTAAGGCTTCGCCCGTTTTCGGGCGGGAGGAAGCTAAGTGTGACCCATTTACGAAGAAGCCCAGAGGGTTAAGTAAATGCTAGAGTTAATTAACTATAAGATTAATAAATGCTTTTGACGTGTTTTTGATTGTAAATTCACAGATGAAGTTAACTGTGAGCTGATGTTAACAAACTGAACCTTACTGTAAAGTGTCACTGAAGAAATACATAAAGATACTACATTAACTTCTTATATTTAAAATAAAACTAAATCAATCAAATCAATAATTCCATCAACATATGCCTCAGACAATCTTCTTTCTGCATGTGAAAGGTCATTTACTCCTAGTCTTTCCAAAGCTGTATGGCTTTCTTTTGGTAGAAATAATAATTATGACATTGTTTAGATTTTGTTCTGCATAAAACATATTGATATGGTTGCTACTGTATTAATTTGTTAAACTGGGGTATGTTTATTGTACGCTACAGATTTACAGATGGTCTGTGGCTCTCATTTATTAAAAAATGTATAAAAATGCTTTTGGCCATTCAGGAATACCTCCATCGGTTCCGTGTCCAGAAATAGGAATCTTTTAAAATCTGATTCTTAACATAACAGAGTAGACACAGTTTGATCAGTTATGTCATTTTATAATGTCTTGTTATTACTGTTAACAAAGTCCCACCCCTTCTGATAAGCTATAAAGTGAGAATGAAACAGACTCATTAATTCATTCAGCTCCTGATCAAAGATGGATCTGCAAATCTCAGTTTTTCTTCTGTTCTTTCTCTTCACTGCAGGTACAAAGACAAATAGTGTTTTGTAATGTTATTGAGATTATTAATAAAGATGAAAAATGTGATGTGGCTCTGTTTTATTGCTAAAGGACACTCTTTCAGCTGTTATGAGTGTGTGGGTTGGACGGGTTCTTGTGTGGATCAAAAGGTACAAACATGTCCCAGTGGATCCTCCAAGTGCATGAGTTTAACAACAGTGACACAATCTGGTAAGTAATATTTGACTGACGAAGAAGCTGCTATATAAGTTACTGATGTTACAACATTAACTTTTTTGCAAATGACAATTGTTTAAAATGAGAAAATGCAAAATGTTAATACATTTTAATAATACATATATTTGTTATTATCTCTTACTGCTGCATTCTACAGCATTAATGCATCAGTCATGTTTTTTTAAGGTGAAATTACTTCTCAAGTGAGTATTAAAAACTGTACTGTTGACTGTCAAAATGGGTCCATGAACTTCGGTGTTGTAAAGGCATCTTATTCCTGCTGTGACACTGACCTTTGTAACTCCAAAGATGCTCCAGGTATTAAACTTCAATATCATGTGCAAATGATTGTCCTCTTTAAAGTCAGCAGTCATTTTACCTCTATATGACATTCAATCAGGGGATTTGTTTTTCATTAGATGTCATGTTTGTACAGAAAATAAAAGAAAAGAACACTTGTTTACTTTTGTAGATCTCAGCTCCATTGTCCCCAGTGGAAAGACATGTTACTCTTGTGATGGGCACAGCTGTTTAAACATAATGAACTGTTCAGGGAGTGAAGACCGCTGCATTAAAGCAACAGGTGAGAATCTGGAAAAGGAAAATCATTGTCATTATTTTTGCTTCTCCATCTTTCACTTTAAATATATTATACAGATAACTTAAACAGATTTCCAGCTTAGACTAACCTGTGTTTTCTATCTCTTATTCAGGGAGTTTTGGAGGCCAGTCACTGGTTGTAAAAGGCTGTCTCTCTAAATCTATTTGTGATGCCACAACATCTGTAAGTGATGTTCAGGACATCTCATGTTGTTCAGGGAACCTGTGTAACAGTGCTCAGAGCGTCACTCAGAGCTTCCTGTTCCTCTGCTGTTCTCTGCTCTCCTTCATCCTGCTGCACTGAATCCAGCAGATCTACACATTCAGACACACTGTACAGAACAGCCTTATGTACAACTCAGTTTGTGTCAGAGTGTTGATTTTTAGATCTAAAAAAATAAATAGCAACTAATTTTAATAGTTTAGGCTCTATTGTCAATCTTAACATTTAACATTGAGAAAAATACTAAATCAACTATTCAGGCAAAGTAGAATCCTTGTAAAAAAATTCAGAATTCAATTTATTCTGTGACTTCTATTCAGACCTAGGAATATATAGATGTTTAGCAGCCCATGTTTTATTTGATGTTATGTCATAACATTAACACTTTATATTCAAATTACATAATTTCGCTCAGTTAGTTATAGGTTTTAATGAATAGAAAAGATATCTGCAATGTATGTCTAACTCATGGAGTGAAAATAAATAATTATATTTAATTAAATTGGAAAGATTGAATTAAAACATTCCCATCAGAAACATGCCTTCTGTTTCCATTCTAGGAGGCATCTTGCCACAAGGGTCTAACTTTACCATTTTAATATAATATATGTATATGTATTTTTTTTTTCATAGGCACAGTAGCCTATAAGTATGTAAAGAAAATGACAAAATAACTAAAACAACCCAATTTTACTCCACAAATTAAAAAACATAATTGTGTCCACTATTAACCATTATTAACAAAGACACAAAACACTTTTATTTTATATTTACAGATCACTATTTTCCAGAGACACAAAATTAGATCAGTTAACCTAAAAACTCTGTTGACTGATTAAATCTCACAGATACTTATAATATTCCAAAGAAATAAAAAAAATTATAATAATAATAATAAGCAGCGCATAGTCTTAAAGTAAATTAAATGCGTTGAGGGGAGTTTTCACCCACATAGTGAAAAACATCTCGGTTACGTATGTAACCTTGGTTCCCTGAATAGGGAACGAGATGCTGCGGTGACGTCACCACGTATGGGAACACCTTCGGTGTGACGAATGTCTGAAGCCCTATACCATCCCGCCAATCCTATTGGCCAAATAGCGCGTGGCACCGCCCAGCATGCGTAGGCATATATATACCTGGTGCCGCGCGCCATTTACCTCAGATTTCATGACGAGAAGAGAAGAAAGCCATCAAGGTACGGCACGGCCAGAACCGCAGCATCTCGTTCCCTATTCAGGGAACCAAGGTTACATACGTAACCGAGATGTTCCCTTTCATAGGTCACTTCGATGCTGCGGTGACGTCACCACGTATGGGAACGCTATACCATAACGCCTGACGTACCTGATAGCTTGGATCCAAGGAAGCATCTGCTCAAGCGGAGAGAACCCGGGAGCCAGGAGCCATCCTCACATCCAGACTGTAAGACCTGATAAAAGTGCTCGGTGAGGACCAGCCTGCCGCAGCACAGATATCATCCATAGAAGATCCACTGAGAAAGGCTTGAGAAGAAGCCACTGCTCTCGTGGAATGACCTTTTACTCCTAAGGGCGAAGCGAGCCCGCGCGCCTCATAGGCCAAGGAAATAGCCTCCACCAGCCAATGGGACATGCGCTGTTTCGTAACTGCATGGCCCTTATTCTTATGTCCAAAACAGACAAACAGCTGGTCAGACTCACGCCATGGGGCAGTGCGATCCACATAAGTCTTCAACGCCCTCACAGGGCAAAGACTTAGATCTCCAGACTCTGTCGCAGCAGGAGAAAAGGCCTCCAGGACCACCTGCTGAAAATGAAAAGGATTAGACGCGACCTTAGGAACATAATTAGGCCTAGGTCGCAACAACACTTTCACAGAGCCTGGTGCAAACTCCATGCACGAGGGTGAGACAGAGAGAGCCTGTAAATCCCCAACTCTTTTGAGGGAGGATAAAGCCATGAGAAGAAGTGTCTTCAGAGACAGGAGCTTATCCGATACAGTTTCCAGGGGCTCAAACGGATGCCCTGACAAACCCAGTAACACAATGGATAAATCCCATGAAGGAACTCGCACAGGGCGGAAAGGCCTCAACCGTCGCGCACCCTGTATAAAGCGAGAAACCAGTGGATGACAACCCACTGAAACACCACCTATATGCTCATGGTGAGCTGAGATAGCTGCCACATAAACCTTCAGGGTGGCTGGTGTCAATCCCTCCGAAAAACGGTCTTGAAGAAACTCCAGTACTGAAGCCACAGGGCAGTAAACTGGATCCACATCATGAGTTTCACACCATGTCATAAACAGTTTCCACTTGAAAGCATATAAGCGTCTCGTAGAAACTGCTCTAGAGTTCAGTATAGTCTCGGTAGTTTCAGCAGAAAGACCGGGACATATCAACTCACTCCGCTCAGAGGCCACGCCCACAGGTTCCACAGATCTGGCCTCGGATGCCAGATCCGTCCATGTGCTTGCGATAATAAATCCCGTCTGAGGGGAATCTCCACCGGAGAGCCCGCTAACAGATTGATGAGATCCGCAAACCACGGCTGTGTGTGCCATCGCGGAGCCACCAGCAACAGCTGTCCCACTCTGTCCCGCCGTATTCTGCATAATACCGCTGGGACCAGCCGAATCGGAGGAAACGCATACAAACTGGTCCTGGGCCAGCTGTGAGCTAGCGCATCCAGACCCAGGGGTGATGGAGGGCTTAGGGAGAACCATAGCGGGCAATGCGTAGTCGTGCTCGACGCGAATAAATCCACTTCCGCTTCCCCGAAAATATGCCATAGGTGATTCACCGTTTGGGGGTGTAATCTCCATTCCCCTTGTTCCAGAGTCTGCCTGGATAATAAATCCGCTCCGAAGTTCAGTCGTCCGGGGATGTGAACAGCCCGGATCGACAGAAATTTGTCGTGAGACCAAAGAAGAATCCGCCTCTCCAGTCTGCACAGAGGGCGAGAACGTAATCCTCCCTGATGGTTCAGATAAGCCACGACCGCAGTGTTGTCCGTTCTGAGAAGCACATGACGGCCGGTCAGTAGACTCGAAAAATACTGGAGAGCCAGAAAAACCGCCAGTAATTCCAATTTGTTTATGTGCCAGCTGCGTTGTGCCGCTGTCCACACTCCGTGGGCTGGGCGCCCCTGACAAACAGCTCCCCACCCGGTCAAAGACGCATCTGTCGTGACAGTCTCTCGGGAAGCACAAATTCCCAGCCGAACCCCGGTGAGGAGAAATTCGGCTGATGTCCATTGTTTTAACGACATCACACACCTCCACGTCACCGAGATCGTTCGATGCGGAGAACAACGGGGTGAAATTTTCTGTCGTTTCGTCCACCACTGAAACGGGCGCATGTAAAGCAAACCCAGATGAATCACGGGAAGCGCCGCAGCCATTAGACCTAGTAGTCTGAGGCACAGTCTCACTGTCACTGTGTGACCCGCCCTGAAGTGCTGAACGCATGACGTAATCGACTGAGCGCGCGGGACAGAAAGCTTTGCTGTCATCGCGCGAGAGTCCAAATCTACTCCCAGAAAGGTAATCCGTTGAGAGGGGATTAATACACTTTTCTGGAAGTTTGTGCGTAAACCCAGGCTGTGTAAATGATTCAGCACAATATCTCGATGAGAGTGTGCTTGAGTCTGAGATTGCGCTAACAACAGCCAGTCGTCCAGATAGTTTAACACACGGACGCCCCGGAGCCGCAACGGGGCCAGAGCTGCGTCCATGCATTTTGAGAATGTACGGGGAGCTAGCGCTAAGCCAAAGGGAAGAACGCGGTACTGATACGCTTTGCCCTCCAAAGCGAATCTGAGGAACTTCCGGTGTCTCTCGATGATCTGAATATGAAAATAAGCATCCTTCAGATCGATCGTGACAAACCAGTCGTTTGGTTGAATCTGAGACAAAATAGATTTTACCGTCAACATCTTGAATTTGCTTGACCTGAGTGCAAGATTTAGACGGCGTAAATCCAGAATGGGTCGTAATCCGCCGTCCTTTTTTGGTACCACAAAATAACGGCTGTAAAACCCTGACTCCATCTGAGAGGGGTGTACTTCTTCTATAGCCCCTTTGCTCAGTAGAGCTAACATTTCCTGTCTCAGCACCGCCATGTCCATCGGTTTCATCACCGTGGAGAGAATTCCGCGGAAAGGGGGCGGGCCTTTCCGAAACTGAATGGTGTATCCGTGACAAATTGTGCGTAACACCCATTGAGAAATGCCGGGCAAGCGGCTGAGCGAGCCGTCATGACGGGCCGTTCGATGAAGACCCTTTGAAGCGCTCCTCGAGCTCTGAAAACTGGATCGTGCATAGTGTCTGAGGAAGCGATTGGTGTTATAGTTCGCTCCAATGCTGTTCGAGGCGCTGTTTGCGGCGAAACAGTCAGGGTTTGAGCGTGGGGACTGCAATGAGAGTGTTGGATGCGCGAAAGCGGTCCAACAGCGCTCTCTAGCGGAGGGCACAGTCCCTGGCAGGCAGCGAAAAAATCAGAAGCTGCTGTTATGTGCCCGAGAACGAGAGGCCTTGGCCGTCGAACTCAGGTTCAACCTTTTTCGCTGGCGCTGTTGAGCCGGTGGAACAACCCTAGGGCCCCAGTCCTTGCGAGGGGGCGCCATAGGTGAAGGCTCTCCCCGAGAGGGCACTCGCTGGCGGTGAGAGGAGGTTGAGCGAGAACGCGCGGGCGCCTGACGGCGTTCAACCTCTCTGGGTCTGCGGGGAATCAGCTGGCGGAAAGCGGCTGATTGTTGTTTCGCTGCTGTGAACTTCTCCACCACTGAAGTGACCGCCTCTCCAAATAAACCGTCCTTAGACACAGGGGCATCCATGAGGAAAGATTTATCCTTTTCCTTTATATCGGTGAGATTAAGCCAGAGGTGGCGCTCAACCGTAATTAATCCAGCCATGGAATGGCCCACTGCTCGAGCAGTATGTTTGGTAGCACGAAGCGCCAAATCAGTTGCTCGCCGTAGTTCCTTGACCGCCTCAGGTGTAATGCCGTCCCCCTCGTCCAATCCTTTTAACAGCTCCGCTTGGTAGGCCTGAAGGACCGCCATAGAATGAAGCGAAGCAGCCGCTTGACCAGCGGCCATATAGGATTTTCCCACTAAACTAGACGTGACTCGACACGCCTTCGAGGGGAGGAGGGGGCGGGACTTCCACGCCGCGGCCGAATTAGGCGCAAGATGTTCGGCGAGAGTCTCCTCCATCGGCGGTATCGCTGTATAGCCGTGACTCGCCATGCCCGAAATGGTGGCGAAATCCGCGGCCGCAGCGTTCGTGATGCGCGCCGCAAACGGCTGTTTCCAGGACCTCGAAACCTCCTGGTGGAGGTCCGGGAAAAAGGGTAAAGGCCTCCGGGGCTGCGCAGGTGTCCGACTAGTTAGAAAACGGTCGTCCAGCTTCGAAGAAGGTTGGGCCTCGGCCTTCTCAACCTCCCATTCCAGCCCCAATGTACCCACTGCACGGGAAACCACATCCAACAGCTCACTGTAGGAGGGGGAAACACGCCTCTCCTGTCCACTAGGAGGGAGAGGGCTCGTGTCGGCCGCGAAGTCCTCGGACCCCGAGGCCGCAGTGGAAAGAACGTCGTCATCATGGCGGTCACAACCGAAGGAGATGGCACTACATGCCCCCGGTGTGGGCCGTAAATCCTCACAGGAAAAGACGACAGGTTCAAAAGTTTTCCTGTGTATTAGGGTAGGGGAGAGCGAGCGATGTGGAGAGTAATTTTCCATCGCTGAACTGTCCTCGAGCTCCATGTCACACGTGTCACCCCAAGCTATCACCTCGTGCGGTGCCTCGGCAGTCGCAGAAGTGGTGTGGCGGGGGTTAGACACGGCGACATCGGAGAACACATCTACCCTCGAGCGAAGGACCCTGAGTCGCAGGCCATCGCAATGGGGGCATGAAGAAAGGCCGCTAAGCGCCTCCTGTGCGTGGTGTAAGCCTAGGCAGACTACGCACCTGTCATGAGTGTCCCCCTGAACGATGTACCTGGTACACGGGTCCTTGCACTTCTTGAAACTCATCGCGTCCGCGGAGAGGAGTATACTGCTCGTGACGATCGCTGAGAACGCGAGACAATAGGGCACAGAAGATTCACTTCGTACTGAAGGAATGAAATCTGAGGTAAATGGCGCGCGGCACCAGGTATATATATGCCTACGCATGCTGGGCGGTGCCACGCGCTATTTGGCCAATAGGATTGGCGGGATGGTATAGGGCTTCAGACATTCGTCACACCGAAGGTGTTCCCATACGTGGTGACGTCACCGCAGCATCGAAGTGACCTATGAAAGGGAACCCAGTGAAGTAAAGTGGAGGATCCGAAGTGCGGTGATGAGATGGCAGCAGGAGAGGGTGACACAGGAACTGCGGGGGAAGCGAGCCGAGAGGTAAGTGATGATCCAATGGTGAGATGCGATGAGTGGACGGGGTTCCGGGGAGACATGCATGGGCGGATCTACAGGGGGGCAAGGGGGGCAGCTGCCCCCCTAACTTTAATGATCCAAAAACTGTACTTACAAAAACAACCCACCACTATGTCCAATACATTTACCAAAAGTGAACAATTTAATTTTTAATTTTAAATGTATTATTCGCCCTTCCCCCCTGCCCCTCAAATGCTTAGTTACGTCCCTGATTCAAACGTGCAGAGCGGCGTTCGCTCAGTCTGGCTCATACACACAGCGAGTCTGCTTCGGTGCGGTGGCCCTGCAACCAGAGACAGAGCTGCCCCGGACAGATCCTCTGAAGGTGAAGTGAGTTTCCCCAGGTGTAGTTTAAACACACGTTTAACTTAAAGTTACATTTGTAATGAATGTATTGTATGCTAAAGCATGCGCGTAATTTGCACGGGGGTTACGGGGGTCATGACCCCCCCAAAAATCAGATCCAGCTAATATAACCCCCCCAATATCATCACATCATTCAGATTAAAATAGATATGAAATATTCAGAATGAATACTTTTGTTCATTTTCTTTATTAATTTCATTTGCCAGCAAGAAAGATAGTATCATATTTTAAATAATCTGTAATGTACCCCCCGCCCACCGCACCGATTTGGTATTACCAAAGTCTCTGGTATTACCCAACCCGCTTTCTGTACCAAGTTTGTTGACTATTTTGCGCAGTCGATGGGATGAATGGTTGGAGAAAGCTGACGGAAAGATGAAAAGGACACTGAAAGGCAGCCAGACAACGATTTTTCATTGTTTGTCGACACCAGCCAAAAAAAAAGAAAAAAGAAAAAAACGGAGGTACCCTTAAAAAAATCCTGACCAAACGGAGGTACCCTTAAGTTAGCTGTTAAGTTAGCTCAGCGTTTCTCAAAGTGTGAGGAATAGAAACATGACAAACAGGTTTTGTGCCCATCTTTTTAATTCCGTTATTTATTGACCATACACTCAAAACAAAGACACATTTAAATGTAAGCCTTGACGTTACTTAACCTCTTCACACGTAAGTTTAAAAGTATTTCAAGGCTACCGTTATTGATCGTAGTATCGCTTTATGGTTCCCATGGAGACGCGCCATTCATTGCTTGTCACACCGTAGCCACAATAGTGCTGAATGACTGATGATCTGCTTTTATTTCCTTTTTTATTCAAAATTTCACAAATGTGTTAGCTATAGCAGGATATATCTGATATTCCGATTGTCAAATATGTGCAAGTGGATGTGTTTTGTTGTTCAAACACCTTTATAACGATCGCATTACTTGAGCTGTATGCGCAACGTATTTTAGGTATCTATCTTATTAAAATACCTAAAAAAAATACGTACATTATTAGGAATTTACCACCTCTGGTTCAATTTGAGATTATTTTTATTTTTGTTTGTTTGTTTGTTTTTTTGTTGTTCTTTTTGCATGGATTTTGCAAAGTGTCAAAATGAATCAAAGCACAACTAGGTTAATGTTAGTCCACACTTGTATTGATGTTATCAGAGGCTAAATGCAAACACAATTATTATTATTTTTTAATCTAATTTTGAGTCTTATTTCATGCAAAGTGATAATATAATTGCACTTTCATTTTCTTTATTTGAAAATTTTTAATGCTGTTATTTGATGTTAAGTTTTTAAAATGTGATGTTAATAAAATACATTTTAACAGTTAAACTTAAAGCCTAGTTTATTAACATTTTGTTGGGGTGATTGGGGACAGGTGTGGCTCGAAACCCTTTCCTACCTCTGAAGTGGGGAATGGCAGAAAAGTTTGAGAAACACTGAGTTAGCTGATGATTTGTTTTGTTGACTGGAGTTGGCTGGCTAGATGTTCGTTTGCCAGTGTCCTATGAGGTAAAGCCAGAGGGTGCCAGGGACTGTGTAGAACCAATGTCACTGAATTGTAACTGCTGTTTGCTCCAATACAGTCACCCGTTTTGGGGGGGATTGCATAATTAAATTATGCAAATTAGCATGTTACCTTTTACACAAGAAAATAATACAATAAATTAATAAATAAATAAATATGCCGCGAGTTTAACCCCCCCAATGGTAGACCCAAAGTTACGCCCTTGTGCTAAAGACGATTCAGCATCAGCAAAAACAGCGAGTCTATTACGTTAGGCAAAATCAGCGGTCAAATCGCTCCCTCGTGATTTGTAAGAGCACTCTTCTCTTTGATTAGCCTGATTTTGATTTTAGTAAAGACAAGAACAGCTTAATAAAAAATATAAAATATTGAGGGGCAGCGCTAGGGCTGGGCTAATGGGGCTTAAGCCCCGGAAGTTTTTAGTAGAGCCCCGAATATTTTGTTAAATTGTCTTTCTCACAGAGCAAAACAATTAATCAGAAAAACAAATGTGAATAAGATTACAGCGGCCGCGATTAACTAATCATGAACAGTGCATATTACATTTTTCTTTATATTTTTCCCTTTGCATTAAAGGTACTTTTGACGTGCTTTTGCAACGTTGAGCATTGTAGCCAATCACAGACATGTCTGTTGATCACATCGGCCAATCAGAGGCGTTTAAATGAGTCGCTGTGCTGAAGATCACCGAGTTCACGTTCGCAAACCTGTCATTATTATTGGCAATAAACTTAAGATGCAGATAAGAGATTCACTTGATATTATTATTGATGCTGCTCTGATGCACTACATTACGCAACTCTCTGTTTGTTGTTAGGAAGACTAAAAGTTCAGCGGTCTAGCTCATCAACGTCAAAATTATTAAATAAGTTAAAAAATGCCTGGTAAAATGTAAGTAGATAATTTAATATTTGACTGTTTTACAATAGAAAAGTTCAACTTTTTTTATTTATTTATTAAATTTTGCCTTTTTGAATTGAAAATATGCTATAATTTCCTTGATTCATTTATGTAAATTAAAAATAAAATATTAGTTGCAAATAGTTACAATTATTTCACTAATACAACAAGACTTTCTTTTTCTTTATTCCCTTAAATCGCTTTAATAATTAATTAATTACTTTAAATAAAAATACCCAATTTTAGTTTGTGTCACACCACGGTCTGTCCAGCAGAGGGAAACCGAGAGCACAAGACCTTCCACAACTTCTTCCTGATTACCTGTTAATTATTAGCTCAATGATATCACCTGTGCCTGGCTTGTTAGTGTGTATGTGTGGGCATATATAAGACCTGCATTTATTTGTATCTTTGCTCAGTCTTGAAGTTCTTTTGTTCAGACAGGTCCTTTGGCTCTATGTTTTGGTTTCTTCGAGAGACTTTTTACTCAGAACTTTGACCTGCTTAGTTGGAAGCTTTAATTTATGTTTATTCAAGAAGGACACTAAGTAAAGACTGTTTGTTTTTCTTCAATCCTACCTAGTGTGGTTCTCTGCAACTTGGGTCTATACTGCTCTGTGGTGTAGTGGCTAGAGCATTGGGCTACCAACAACACATTCTGGGTTCTAGCCCCTGTTGTGACAGCAAGACTGAGCCAGCAAAATGATCGACCCAGCAGAGGCTGAACAGATTCATGGGGCCCTTAGTAAACAGGGAGTATTGCTTGGAACACATGCATCACAGCTACAGATGCTGTTAACCAGATTGGGGAATCTCTGCAACAACTACAAGCCCACTTGCCTGGAGAACCTGTGGCAGCACCGGCCCCAGATCCGCCACCAATAGCTGCACCTATTTCCCAGGAACCCAAGATCCCAGCCCCTCAGTGCTATGACGGGAAGCCCGGTACCTGTAAGGGTTTCTTGACTCAAGTCTCTCTGATTTTTGAACTCCAACCCTCTTCCTTTGCTTCTGAGAAGGCTAAGATTGCATATATAATATCCCTGTTGTGTGATCGTGCCCTGGATTGGGCCTCAGCTCTTTGGAGACAACAGTCCCCCATTTGCTCAGATCTAAAGGTGTTCACAGAGACTCTCCAACAGGTGTTTGACCATCCAGTCAGTGGCCGTGAGGCTGCAAGAAGGTTGCTTGACCTACGCCAGGGGCATCAATCTGTGGCTGATTATGCCATTGATTTCCGTACTCTGGCTTCTGAGAGTAAATGGGATTCAGAGGCTCTTCTCTCAACCTTCTACCATGGCCTTTCTGAAGATGTTAAGGATGAATTAGCCAGTAGAGACTGGGGTTCAAGTCTGGAGGAACTCATAACCTTGGCCATCCGCATTGATAACTGTATTCGTGAGAGGAGAAGAGAACGTTGCTCTCCCCAAGTCATGCCCATGTTGTCACCTACAAATGTTCCAGAAATTGTTCATCTCAACCAACAGACAGAGGAAGAACCAATGCAGCTGGGCAGGACTCGCCTATCACCTAAAGAGAGAGAGAGACGCATGAGAGAGGGTCGTTGTTTCTACCGTGGAGGTACTGGCCACATGCGCTCTTCCTGCCCTGAATTAGCGTTAAAAGCCAAGGCTCGCTAGGGTGTGTGGGGACCTTGTTGCTGCCCAGTTTAACACTCCTCACTCCTGTTTACTGTTGTCAGCTACCCTTACTTGGGGGGGATGCAAAAGAGAAGATAATATCATTGAAGGCATTTGTGGATTCAGGTGCGGCTGACAATTTTTTGGACATTGAACTGGCAAAGAAGATGTGTATCCCCTATGAGACTTGTCCTGCATCCTGGAAAGTTGAAGCCCTGGATGGCAGGCCTATTGGGTCTGGAATGATTAGGTTTAGAACCGTTCCTCTGCGTTTAACCATTGAAGCTAACCATCATGAAACAATCTCCTTTTATCTTATTGAGTCTTCCAGAGAACCCCTTATCCTTGGTTACCCCTGGTTGCGGCTTCACAACCCTCAATTTTCCTGGACCTCGGGAACTCTCCTTGACTGGGGTTCAGCATGTAGGGACTCCTGCACCTCTCCTGCTTCCTTTGTGGCTGGGAATAAAGAAATTCTGGCAGCTATTGAAGAGGTGAGTGTTTGTTCATTGAATAATCTACCAGATCTGACACTTATGCCCCTTGAATACTATGAGTTGAAAGAAGTGTTTAGCAAACCATGCGCTACCAAACTACCACCTCACAGACCATATGATTGTGCTATTGACATCCTGCCTGGCACACTCCCTCCTAGAGGTCATCTTTATTCCCTCTCTGCCCCAGAAACTAAAGCCATGAATGAATATATTCAGGATGCTTTAAGGACTGGTTTCATTCGCCCATCAACATCACCAGCTAGTGCTGGTTTCTTTTTTGTCCCCAAGAAAGATGGTAGCCTTAGACCTTGCATAGACTACCGTGGGCTCAATAAAATAACTATCAAGAATCGTTACCCTCTCCCACTCATGTCATCTGCTTTTGAACTGCTTCAGAAAGCTAAGATTTTTTTCTAAATTAGATCTGCGGAGTGCGTACAACTTGGTAAGTATTCGGAAGGGTGATGAATGGAAAACAGCCTTCAGTACTCCAACTGGCCACTGGGAATACCAAGTCATGCCCTTTGGATTAGCTAATGCCCCAGCTGTGTTTCAAGTCTTCATTAATGATGTCCTGAGGGAGATGTTGAATCGTTTTGTGTTTGTCTATCTAGATGACATATTAATCTTCTCAAACTCTCTACAGGAACATATTCACCATGTCCAACAGGTTCTGAAGAAGCTACTTGAGAATCATCTTTTTGTAAAGCTTGAAAAGTGTGAGTTTCATGTGTCTCGAGTCTCATTCCTAGGCTATGTTGTCTCTCAAGAAGGCATCCACATGGAACTAAAGAAGGTATCTGCCATCACAAACTGGCCCCAGCCCAAAACCCTGAAGCAGGTACAGAGATTTCTTGGCTTTGCCAATTTCTATAGGAGGTTTATTCGTAACTTCAGTACAATTGCAGCACCCATTTCCGCTCTTACGAAGGGTTCACCCACTCGTATTCACTGGACTGCTGAAGCGCTGAAGTCTTTTGACAGGTTAAAGAAACTGTTTTCTTCTGCCCCAATCTTGGTACACCCAGACCCTGAATTACCTTTTATTGTTGAAGTGGATGCGTCTGAAGTGGGAGTAGGAGCAGTGCTCTCTCAGAGGTCCGTTACAGATAACAAGGTTCATCCATGTTCCTGATTTCCAGAGGCCTGTCTTCAGCAGAAAGAAATTACGATGTGGGTAACCGAGAACTCCTAGCTGTGAAACTAGCACTAGAAGAGTGGCGCCACTGGCTAGAGGGGTCCAAGCATCCTTTCATTGTGTGGACAGACCATAAGAACCTGTCCTATCTACAGCAGGCTAAGCGCCTTAACCCTCGTCAGGCTAGGTGGGCCCTCTTTTTTACCCGTTTCAATTTTGTGATCTCTTATAGACCTGGATCAAAGAATGTAAAGGCTGATGCCTTATCACGGCAGTATGGTTGCTCCCAGAAGGACCGTTCCCCAGAATTCATCATTCCCAGAGACTGCATTCTGGCACCTATTCGCCGGTCCATCGAAGATACTGTCCGTGAGGCGCTACATGGCGTGCACATTCCTGATGAGGTTCCAGCCGGATGTTTGTTTGTTCCCAAGGAAGCAAGATCTGAGGTCCTTCAGTGGGGTCATGCCTCCTCCCTTGCTGGACATCCAGGAGTAAAGAGGACATTGGAGTTTATTCAGAGACGGTTGTGGTGGCCAGAGTTGTCAAGAGAGGTCCGATCTTTTGTACAAGCCTGCCCAGTCTGTGCTCAACAGAAGTCCTCTAATCAGCGCCCTGCCGGTCTTCTACACCCACTGCCAATCCCTCAACGTCCCTGGTCTCATGTATCCATGGATTTTATCACGGGTTTGCCAGTATCTGAAGGTAACACTGTTGTACTGGTGGTGGTGGACCGCTTCTCTAAAGCTGCACATTTTATTCCGTTACCTAAACTTCCTTCTGCTAAAGAGACCGCTGACATTGTCCTTCAAAATGTTGTAAGGATCCATGGAATTCCTGTGGACATCGTTACGGATCGGGGTCCCCAGTTCATGTCTCGCTATTGGAAGGCATTCTGGTCTCTATTTGGCTCTTCTGTCAGTCTCTCTTCTGGTTTCCACCCTCAGTCAAATAGCCAAACAGAACGGGTGAATCAGGAGTTGGAGAAATATCTTCGCTGCTTCACATCCCATCAGCCATCCTCTTGGAGTCGGTTCCTTGTATGGGCAGAGCTGGCACACAACACCTTACGCAGCTCCTCCACTGGATTATCCCCATTCAAATGTCAATTTGGATTTGAGCCACCATTGTTCTCCAGTCAAGAAATAGAGGTTGGAGTTCCTAGTGCTAAAAAATTTGTTGAACGGTGAAGAAAGACATGGAAAAGGGCTCACTTGGCCTTGAAAAGTGCTTCAACTCGCTACAAGAAGTATGCTGACAGGAGAAGAAGGGTGACTCCATACTTCAGAATTGGACAAAGGGTCTGGCTCTCGGCTAAGGATTTGCCTTTAAGAGTTGAGTCCAAAAAACTTGCCCCAAGATTTGTTGGCCCATTCAAGATCACCAGAAGGGTCAATCCTGTTACATACCAGCTTGCTCTACCAAGATCGATGAGAGTAAGACCTACTTTCCATGTTTCTCAACTGAAACTTGTAGTAACCTCTCCTTTGTCTCCCCCAGGTCCTGTCCCTCCCCCCCCCTCATGTTATAGAAGGTGGCCTCACGTATACAGTGAGGAGACTGTTAGACTCAAGACGCCGTGGCCGTGGTTTTCACTACCTGGTCGACTGGGAGGGATATGGGCCTGAGGAGCGTACCTGGGTGCCAGCACGACACATCTTGGACCCAGACTTGATCAATACACTCCATCACCTGCATCCTGACCGTCCTGGGCCGCCTGGAGCCGGCCATAAAGGGGGGGGGGGGGGCCCTGTCACACCACGGTCTGTCCAGCAGAGGGAAACCGAGAGCACAAGACCTTCCACAACTTCTTCCTGATTACCTGTTAATTATTAGCTCAATGATATCACCTGTGCCTGGCTTGTTAGTGTGTATGTGTGGGCATATATAAGACCTGCATTTATTTGTATCTTTGCTCAGTCTTGAAGTTATTTTGTTCAGACCGGTCCTTTGGCTCTATGTTTTGATTTCTTCGAGAGACTTTTTACTCAGAACTTTGACCTGCTTAGTTGGAAGCTTTAATTTATGTTTATTCAAGAAGGACACTAAGTAAAGACTGTTTGTTTTTCTTCAATCCTGCCTTGTGTGGTTCTCTGCAACTTGGGTCTATACTGCTCTGTGGTGTAGTGGCTAGAGCATTGGGCTACCAACAACACATTCTGGGTTCTAGCCCCGGTTGTGACAGTTTGGGCTGTTACAACACACAATACAGTGCCAGTTAGGAGATCGATCATTTGATTAGCTAAGCCTAAGCAGTCCTATTAAATCCAATTCCTCTCAGATATCACAGCAATGAAACCAGGTTACAACTGGGGAAATAACAAATACAATAGAATTAAGTAGTCTAAACATAACTGGTGTGTGTGTTGTGAATTAAAAAACGTTGTAGTGTGTAAGGGCATGATTAAACAATAACTACTGTAGTTTAAAAGTGTTTTTGTGAGTGTTTTTTTTTTAAAAGTAATTCATATATAGGGATTCCATGTACCCCTGCCACCCTGCCAAGACCTCTTGCCACCCCTTTGCCCCCCCATGCAAAATTTTCTAGATCCGCCACTGGAGACATGGACATCCAAACGCAGAAACAAACAAAGAGAGCAGAACATTAGATGAGGAACAGGAAACAATGCTCTGACAAACACAAGACGCTTGACAGGGCAATATATAGGGAGGAGTAATAAGTGATAGCTGTTGCTGATGACAATTAGCGGAGACGCCCACAAGAAACAATCATTGCTGACGCGTAACACACAGACTTCACCCACATAGTGAAAAACCCAGAGATCACGGTTTACCAACCGTGACATAAGCCTGCTATATTCATAAATGCAGTTTTTTGAGCCTGCAAGGTGGGAATGTCCAGCGGAAACGAAATGAACTGCGACACAATAAGATGTTCTGAGAGTGCTGTAATTGTTTGTGTGATCACTCTGCTTACAGAAGCTTGTGACAGACCCAAATCATCGTTATTGCATTGTTGTATTTTCCCAGTTGCCAAATATCGTAATGTAATGATTACTTTAATTTCTGGCGCTATGGCATTTCTGTGCTGTGTCGGAGATGTTAGCACGTCTCTAATAAGATCAGTCACAAACATGATCCCTGCACGATCTAATCTATAGCGTCTTATTAACTCACTGTCATCCATTGTCTGTAACACATTTCTTCTGCCTCTTCATCTTTCTGCCATTTTCTCCTCTGCTAAAGAAACTCTTAAGCCTCTTAAAAGTCCTCGTCTGTGCTCCTAACAAGTTTGACCTTAAGACCTCTTTTAAGGGTTAAGATGCTTTCTGAATTACTTTTTTCTTTACAAGGATTTTTTTTTATTTTAAAAGTAAACGCCCACATTTCTAAGAATTTTCTTAGAATTTTGTCACTAGGAGCTACTTTTTGCATTAAGATTCTTTATGAATAAGGGGCCCTGGTGTTTAGGATTTTTCTTCTCTCTCTTTGGACATCCCTGTAAAAGACCATCTGAGCATGTTGCTGCATTGATAAATTAATAATATAAAACAACATAATTCACTTTTATAAATGCAAATCTTTTTCCCCGTTGGAACTGTTGCACAATGTTGTAACTTTGAATAAAGTTTTACACTGAGTTTAGCATAATTTATCAGCAGGTGGCAGCAGATGACATGTAACTCTTACTGGAGACTACAGCTCAATGTTAATCTGTTTTTTTTATAATTGTGGTGTATTCATGTTTTCATTGCATTAATCGGGTTTATTTATTATTTACAGGATGAAAAATCTGAATAAAAACAATGTTGCTCAATGCAAAAGAAATTTGCAGAAAATGTATAATTTAAAAATTACAGTGAATATGGCAATTTACTTAGTTATTTTTTTTATTAGATTAATATGGTCTGACAAGCAGTAGCTCAAACAACAGCTACAAATTGTATGCCTTTTTGTCTTTTCAATGCACATTTTAAATTGGATAACAAGATAACCATAAATGTTGGAGCTCTTTCCATAGGCCCATACAATTTTTGGCATATGCTCAAGAGACTTACAAGAAGGATCTTGTTCTTGTTTTTTTTCTGACTTACTGATACCCAGAGCCATTGACACACATATCACATCCTGGTCTGTGTATACTTTTGTTTTTAAAAAGATATAGCTACGGAAAATGTGGTTTCTTCTTCTCACACTGATTAATAGAATCAGACACAAATTCATTTTCATTATTCAAAATTATTTTTTCATAATGTAAAAATTATATAGCCTACAGCTTGTTTTTTAATGTAGTCTACATAAATGCTAAATGTAATTTCTAACCTTTTAGCGTCTCTTTACTCACACTAAAAGTGCCCTCAAGCACTGACGTGGCTACAGGTAACCTATTGCTTTATAAAAAAAAAAACCCTCTGGCATCAATATTTAAAGGCACCGATATTTCCATGACTATAAAGCTAGTTCCTCAAATATCTTGATTATTTTTCGTGTCTTAAAATATGTTTGATATAGTTATTGCCAGTGTTGAAGTAACTTAGGTAATGCCTTTATTTTTGTTTTCTTCGCCTACAAACAGTATTCTAGTTACCACTGATGGCAGATATACTATTCTGACGATGCTTTTCATATTTTTCTGGACCTTGACAGTGTAACTAACTAACAGTCAATGGGACAGTCACAAGCCTCCCGGTTTTATCCAAAATATCTTAAATTGTGTTCCAAAGACTCTCCATATCATTCAAACTGCCAACGCTTTTCTGTGTCAGGCATGCCACAGGGATGTGCTGTTTCTAAGAATTGATGAACTGACGACAGATGGACTATTCTGATGCTTTTCATATTTTTCCTGACTTTGACCGTGTAATTTACTTGGCAGTCTATGGAACAGTCACAAGCCTCTCGGTTTTATCCAAAATATCTTAAATTGTGTTCTGAAGACGAACTAAGCTTTTACGGTTTGGAACAAAATGGGGGTAAGTGATTAATGACAACATTTTTATTTTGGGGTAACTCTTTAAAGTTAACTATAACAACATAACACCAACCAAATGAAGTTTAAATTTCAATATAATTGTTTGCATCTCTGAAATAATATGTTGAACAGCAAAGTCGTAGCCTTTCCAAAAACAGACTAAACAGAGAGTTTGTTAGCAATAAGAAAGATTATTTTTAATTATTTTCATAGCAATAACTGGCAATACTGCCAGAACTTAAACTGATAGTAATCAAAAGAGCCCACGTGTTATTTCTAACATGATACCACATATGGTAAGGCAAACACAAATTAAAAAAAAAACACATCATGATATTATCTGTAAAAAACGTTATCAGATCTATCAAATCCGTAGCATATAACGTTAGTGCAGAGAAGTATATTACTTCTATGCTATTTCTTATTGTAGTTGAATTTTTGCAAAGTCATGTAAACAGCATTCATAATGACATTAGACAAAATTATAATCTATATAGTTATTAATAAAAACTATAATAGGCCTATGTATTGCTGAATAAACAAATAAAAAATAACTGAAAAAATTATATAGCCTACCATTAACCTAAAGTAATGGTGCAGTGTGATATCATTTAACAATGCTCATTCTTTCAAAACAGAGAAAATATCTTTCACAAACATTTACATATCTGTCTCTTTTAAAGTGTTTAGTGTATATATATATATATATTTATGAGTGGGGTTAATGAAAAAAAATGCGTGACAGTCTTGGGTGACGGGATGGGGGGGCTTATGATATTAGACTTCGTAGCCTATAATAAAAGATAATGAATTTCTTCTTAACTAAACACATTTTTTTTCAAAGATCAACAGTCTGTCATTAGTCTTTTGTCTGCCACAAAAAACAACAACATTAAAATCATGAACTCAACTGTCATTGTAAAAAAAACAAAAAAAAAAAAAAAAAACAATGGCTGTTGTAACAGTGCGTAAATCAGACCTTTCTGTAACGCTAACGCTAATAAGCTTAAAGGAAAATAACGAAATAATTGTGTAGCGGAGTATTTTTTTTGTACACAGTGCCGCGAACTGTCAATCACTCCTGTAGGCTACGCGTGCATCACTGTCCTCCTCGCAGCTGCAGCAACTTGAGCTCTCTTCATCAAGCTTTAAAACAAAAAGGGGACAAAAAGGTCGTTTTGTCTTTGTGCATATAGATTAATTCGATAAATGAATTTCTAAATTCGTGCCTATAGCCGCATACGGTATTTTTTTTAGAACTTATAGAAAAAAGATGCTGCAGCCAATGAGCAGCCTGCGGGGCTGGTTGCAGGACGACTCAACCTCCGCAGACAGTTTTTAATGTTTATCAGACAATAACTACTCAAGATTTTGCTTTAGTATAATTTTCGGGACAATTAGGGCTAGATTTCGGGACTGTACCGAATTTTTCGGGACGTCTGGTCACCATACTCTTCGCTCACGAGCTCTGATCGGAACAAACCTGAGCCTCAATGTCTGCTGACCTTGCAGAAACATGCAAATAGACATAAGCAGACTAGACTATTTTAGTACAAATTATGACGATTTTTTTTATAATTCTTGACAAAATTATAATAGGCCTATATTAAGTTTTGTTGTTGTTGTTTTTTTTGCCTAGTTAGTTTTGCCTATACGTTCCTATGGCCCAATGACGCTACGATGAGCATTTACTGCTTTTTAAAAATGCGGATCAGGAAGCGGGTCGGGTACAATATTTTATTTGTAATTTTTTGCGGTCCGAGTTGCGGGCGGGTTAGTTGAAAACGTCGGTCGGGTGCGGGTTATTAATGAGATGTTAAACCGAGGTCCTGACTCTCTGTGGTCATTAAAAATCCTAGGATGTCTTTTGAAAACAGTAGAGGTGTGACCTCGGCATTCTGGCTAAATTCGCCCATTGGCCTCTGACCATCATGGCCTCCTAACAATCCCCATATCTCCTGATTGACTTCATCACTCTGTCTCCTCTCCACCAGTAAGCTTGGTGTGTGGTGGGCGTTCTGGCGCAATATGGCTGCCGTTGCATCATCCAGATGGATGCTGCACACTGGTGGTGGATGAGGAGATATCCCCTGACAATGTAATGTGCTTTGAGTGCCTAGAAAAGCACTAAATAAATGTAATGAATTATTATTATTATTAATTATTTGGGTGCTGTGACCTGTGCTGGTGTTGGTCCATTGTGTTTTATCAAGTCCAAAGTCAATGCAGCCATCTACCAGGAGATCATGGAGCACTTTATGCTTCCATCTGCTGACAAGCTTTATGGAGACGCTGATTTCATTTTGCAGAAGGACTTTAGCACCTGCTCACAGTGCAAAAACCACTTCTAACTGGTTTGCTGACCCTGATATTACTGTGATTATGATTGGCCAGCCAACTCACCTGACCTGAACCTCACAGAGAATCAATGTGGTATTGTGAAGAGGAAGAGAAGTAACATCTGACAAACAATACAGAGGAGCTGAAGACCGCTATCAAAGACACCTGGGCTTCAATAACGCCTCACTGAAACAGCCATTCATGCAAAAGGAGCCCCAACCAAGTATTGAGTGCATAATTAAACCTGCTTTGGAGATCTTGAACATTTCTGTTTTGTAGATCTTTTTTCGATTGATCTTTGAGAAAATATTCTTGATTAAAATATTTTTGAGATACTGATTTTTTTATTGACTAAGCAGTAAGTCATAACCATCAGAATATAAGAAAGTTTTCTTTTTTGAATGAAATTACAAAAAATAAAGAACTTTTCCATGATATTCAAATCTCTTTTAGATGCACCTGTATGTAGGAGCCATAATATCTTTTATTTCTTTAACATAAGTTTCTGTAGTTTCTTAGTGTGTGGTCATCCTGAAGGCAATGGAGGAAAAATTTGTTATAAAGGCTGTTCCAGTCCAGGAGGGCAAGATGGGAGAAGATGAACAGCATGGGTTAGAATCTTGAAAGAACATACTGCACTTATCTTTTGTGTTTTTTGTTTATTACAATTTATTTTCTTTCATTAATAAACATCTTATTCAAGTCAAGTCGGAACAACAGCATTTCAGCAAAATAAAACAAGAGTTTCACCAGTACAGTCTTATTCTCCTCTTGAGATCTTATAAAATATTTAAGAGTTAAACTGTAACCTAATTCACTTTAGGATTCAACATTTCAGAGGGATGGAAACGTATGGCTTATGATTCATCTCCTACCCAGTGTGTGAAAGTATAGGTTATACTTATAAACCGCACCTACTTTAGCGGATAACTTGTTGGAACAAAACTATGTGTGTGTGTGTGTGTATATATGTGTGTATGAAAAGGTCATAGAAACTAATATTGGCCATGTTTTTCCACTAACCTTCAATCATCCCGGAGGTAATACCTCTGAATCATTCAACAAAGTATGACTTTCTTTCTTCTGCAGAACATTGAAGATGCTTTAAAGAATGTTCGGGCCCAAACATGCAAAAACATGGAGCCACTTTTTTTTTTCAAATATCTTCTTTAGTGTTCCACAAAGGATAAGTCAAACAGGATGAGCACCTGATGACAGAATGTTTATTGTCGGGTGAATTATCCCTTTAAGAATGTTGGTCTGAAAAGACTTATACATTCTTTTTAATACCCTATTAAAAATGACCTTTTCAATAACTCCCATGTAAATTATGCATGCTGAAGTTTCTCTTGTATACTAGCTTCAACTTGTATTTTCTCATAAAGACCCTCCCCTTTGATACGGTATAAAATGAGACTGAACCAGATGTTATTTTATTCAGCTCCTGATCAAAGATGGATCTGCAAATCTCAGTTTTTCTTCTGTTCGTTCTCTTCACTGCAGGTACAAAGACAAATAGTGTTTGTAATGTTATTGATTACAAATACAGATTATTGATGTCTCTCTGTTTTATTACTAAAGGACACTCTTTCAGCTGTTATGAGTGTATGGGTATGATGGGTTCTTGTTCGGATCAAAAGATAAAAACATGTCCCAGTGGATTCTCCAAGTGCATGAGTTTAACAACAACTGTACAGAGTGGTAAGTCCAATATGAAAGGTTTAAAATCACTGTTATTTTTGAGTGATGGAGATGCTTTATTTTTATTTTATTTATTTTTTTACTGGTGGTGCTTAACTGAAAATGTAATGACTCATAGAATTGCTCATTTCCTCACAGAATTTATGATTGTAATGATTACAGAATACCTTTTAGATTTCTGCTGTTTTAATAGTTTTTCTCTGATTATTATGCAAACAGTATAATTTGTTTTCAAATGAAATCAATATTTGAAATAAGAAAATGCTACAATGCTACATTTATAAATATATTTTCTGTCAAAGTAATGTTGATCTGGTCTTTTCTGAATCATTCTTGTTTTCAGGAGACATTAGTGCTAAAGTGAAGATTAAAGATTGTGCTCCTGACTGTGCAAGTGGTTCCATGAACATCGGCCTTGGAAAGACGTCTTTAGCATGCTGTAACACAGACCAGTGTAACCTCCAAGACGCTCCAGGTATTGTGCTTTACAGACCATGTGCAAATGAATTTCTTTAAGGTCAACAAAGGTCAACAGCTTCCAAAGGACATTAAATCAGGAAATACAATATAGGGTGTGTACAGCAGTGAATTGATTGAATGGAGCAGCTATTTCAGGTGTTATTTCATTCGATTTTATATTTTGCACAGAAAATAAAGTAATACGTGCTCTTGTCCTGCAGATCCCTCTAATGTCGGCAATGGAAAGAAATGTTACTCTTGTGATGGAACGAGCTGCTTAAAACCAGTGAGTTGTTCAGGGAGTGAAGACCGCTGCTTTACAGCAACAGGTGAGAATCTGGAAAAGAAAGAAGTCATGATTTTTATTGCTCTAATGATTGAGCATTTGATACAGATAACATTTACTCATTTTCAGCTTAGACTAACCTCCGTTTTCTGTTCTCTGTTCTCTTTCTTTTCATCAGGGAGTTCTGGAGGCCAGTCAGCAGTTGTAAAAGGCTGTGTTTCTAAATCTATTTGTGATGCTTCTACATCAGTTGGTGATGTTCAGGGTGTCAAATGTTGTGAGGGGGACCTGTGTAACAGTGTTAATGGTGTCACTCAGAGCTTCCTGTTCCTCTGCTGTTCTCTGCTCTCCTTCATCCTGCTGCACTGAATCCAGCAGATCTTCACATTCTACAATCAGACACACTGTACTGAATATGGAGCTTGTGTTTTTTCTGTGCAACACATCTTTTGTGTCCTGATATGATTTTCTTAATGACATTCTGATGTGACATTTCCTTAAATAAAAAACTAAATTACCTTGTCTCTGTGGTTATATTTAATATAGCTTGTCATGCTGTCAAAAAGTCAGAGATACATATTACAGAAAAACAAATGTTTTACATGATCATTATATTCAGAAGAAACATGTATAATAATGATTTAATTAGATTTGTTTTTCTTTAGTTGTAACAATATTTGGAATTTGGATTCCCACTATCAGGATTCCTGTTCAATTATAGGTCATGAAAGCAATTATTGAGATATTGATTAACTAGATATTGGGTAACTATGAAAAGTCAGAAGTACAATTGTAATACATCATGTGATCCACATTTCACAATTCGATTGATCAAATAATGCTGTGAACAATACATGGGACCTTCACACATGACTCATTACTAATATATTAATATATATATTATTGTCAATTGTCTGTAAAGGTTCAAATTAACAACGGAGCCCAAACTATCACATTCAATTGCTATTTATTATCAGATATTTCAGATACAAAAATTGTACATGAACATTTAAATTGCACATAAGGCAGGTTGGAGGGGGCATGAACTGGTCTCCTTAAACAAGAAAGTCTGAAAATGTCTGCCAAAATACTGAAAGTAATTCACAGTAATGAACTTACAACATTCTAGAGTACTTTATTTGAAATTACAAACAAGCTGTTGACTGTGAATCACTTTACTGAGGTAAAACTAACACTGTTTTATTGTCATCTTTCAGAGATTGTCATGGGAGTAGAATCCTGTTTCATAACTCTTTGAACAAGATTCTCCTCTGAATTATGCACTATTTCTATAAAAAATAACAAAGACTATAGAATACTCAAGACGTGTCACTCGTATAGTTTTGAACGGCGAAAAACGCATCATTGCACAACCATTACACAAAACTGTGTTTTTACTTAGAATACACAACGATTTTACTCAGTACCAACTCCCAGGGGGGCACCATCCCAGTAGCTTAAAAAAAATAAAAAATAACTAAAGGACTTTCGTTTAATATTTATATTAACATAGTATACATAAATAAACATGTAAACATGAACATATAGGCTATACATAATTATAAAAAATGCATTTTATGGTTAAGACAGTAGAGATTCCATGTTCCCTTCTGAAAATTAAACCTTGTTTAATATTGACCAAACATTTAATTAAAATATCTACTTAATGTCTCATTTTCGGCCACCTTTTAGCAGAAATGCTAGCCTCTATAATTTCTTCAACAAAACATTGACATCACAGCCCTTAAAAAACTAATCCTTGTTTTTTTTTAAGAAAAATAAAAACAAACAAAAAACCACAAGTACAATAGTTCTGTTTTTGGCTCAAAGTACTTTCCCCATTCCCCAAAAACAGCAATTTCACAGTCTTGAACATACAAAACTTATGCACTTTTCCTGTAAAGTTCTTGCTTTACTTGCTTTACTTGCCTTCCTACACCACAAACCATTTCTTAATCTTAACCCTCTGGTTTTGTTATTTGGGGGTCACACTTGTGTTCTTCGTGGTCAAAAGTGACAGAACACTTGAAATGTAGCTTTTTTATTTTCAGAAGTGAAAGTGAAGTGAAAGTGACATACAGCCAAGTATGGTGACCCATACTCAGAATTCGTGCTCTGCGTTTAACCCATCCAAAGTGCACACACACACAGCAGTGAACACACACACAAACCATGAACACACACCCGGAGCAGTGGGCAGCCATTTATGCTGCGACGCCCGGGGAGCAGCTGGGGGTTCAGTGCCTTGTTCAAGGGCACCTAAGTCATGGTATTACAGGCCCGAGACTCGAACCTACAACCCTATGGTTAGGAGTCAAACTCTCTAATCACTTGGCCACGACTTCCCTAGTAAAATCAATGTAATATTCATGCAATAATTATAATATCCCCCCCAAACACATTTTTATTTATGTTTATATGAATATTAATATAGAGCACATTTTTCTTTTTCTTTTGAGCAACTGGGATGGTACCCCTCTGGGAGTTTGTGCCCTACGTAAACTGTGTACTCTGCTGCTATAGTTCTATATAAAAGGGTTATAAATTCTCTAGTTGTTGTATTGGAATAGCCTTCCTGATAATGTTCGGGGTTCAGAGACACTCTCTCTGTTTAAATCTAGATTAAAAACACATCTCTTTCGGATTGCACACACTGATAAGCTACTACTAAATATTGTAGAAACTTAATTTTCTGTATAGTTGCTTTGCAATGATTTGTATCGTAAAAAGCGCTATACAAATAAATGAATAATAAATCATTTTGGATACTCAAAGAAAACTTCCACCCTCAATACCACGACTGATGTGAGTCCCTTAAGCAAAGCAACGATTACCCAACTGCTCCCCAGAAGCTCTTGCACTTGGTTGGGTTAAATGCAGAGCACAAATTCCGAGTATGGGTCACCACAATTGGCCACACATCACTTCACTTTATAAACAAGCAATGATTTTTTGTTACAGTAAGTGCAGTATCTAAAGTGTTAACTACAATATTCAAAGTTTGTATGTGTGTGAGAGAGGAAAAACACAACTCTTGCCAAATGTGACCTGAGCAGCGTGTATTACCAGAAACAGAAAATAATGTGTGTGACCATCAGCTCTGCTCTGAAGGGGTTTGCCTGCCTTTTGATCTTTTCACCGAACTGCAAATTTTGGAACTGTTTAATTATTTAATTATACAGAGGTTTGTCTTTTTTGCAGGTTACACTAAGGTGTCTATTAAAAAGACACTGACCTCTGCAATGCAGCAGGTATTGTCCTTTACATGACCATGTGCTATTGATTTCCCCAAAGTTGTCCGGTGGACGAAAGCCAGGGCGGATGGAACCACTGTGTCGGGTTCCTGTGATGGGAACAGAGGTGGGTTATAACCAACAGCACACTCAAAAGGAGACATACCTGACGCGGCCACAGGAAGGGTGTTATGAGCGTATTCTGCCCAGGAGAGCTGCTGGCACCAGGAACTCGGATTGTTGGATGCTAGACAGCAGAGCATTCTTCCTAGATCCTGGTTGGCCCGCTCACACTGCCCATTTATCTGGGGATGAAAACCTGAAAACAGACTTGCAGAGGCCCCAATTTGTCTACAAAATTCCCTCCAGAACCGGGAGACGAACTGGGGACCCCTATCTGAAACCACATCCACCGGCAACCCGTGGAGACAGAAGACGTGATCCACCACCAGTTGGGCGGTCTCCCGGGCGGAGGGCAGCTTGGGCAGGGGGATAAAATGAACTGCTTTGGAAAAGCGATCCACCACCATGAGAAACATAGTGTTACCCTTAGACGGGGGAAGCCCAGAGACAAAATCAGGGGCAATGTGTGACCAAGGGTGGGAGGGGATAGAGAGAGGATCAAGTAGACCATCAGGAGGGTGACTGACAGGCTTACATTGGGCACATGTGGGGCAGACCAACACAAACTGTCTAACATCTGCCGCCATAACCGGCCACCAGGAGCGTTGTCGGACGGCAGAATACCGAAAACCTGGATGGCAGACTAACCTGCATGCGTGACCCCACTCAAGGACCTCAGAGCGCAGCGCAGCCGGCACCGGCAACCTGTCCGCCGGGCACTCTCCCGGCACCTGCACCCCTCAACTGGCCTCCTCAGCCCGCTGCTCGATACCCCACTAAAGAGCCCCAACCACCACCCCCTCAGGAAGGAAGGCATCTGCCGCAAACTCTCTCCCTGGGGCCCCGAAAAGGCGAGAGAGGGCATCGGGTTCGGTGTTTTTAGATCCTGGCCGTAGGGCTGTAGTACTCGAGTCCAGTCTTGGACTCGAGTCCGGACTCGAGACATTTTTCTGTCATCTCGGACTCGTTGCATTTGCACTCTGACTTGTCTTGGACTTGTCCATTGGACTCGCCAAGTGTTCTAGTTGGTCTCGACCGAGTCCAACAAAAAAATAAAATAAAAGATTTCTCCTTCAAAACAAAACCAGGTTTGCATGATGTAGCGACTGAAAACGTGTGGAAAACGCTAGGCACGCCACTTTCTCCTTTTTTCCAGAGCACTCTGTATCCTGCGATCTACGCCTGCGCTCCAGTGGCGTCTGCTGTTGCTGGGCAACCATGGCCCACTCTCCATGAAGACGCAGAAGTTTCAGCAAAAAATAAATGGATTTCCAGCACTAAAAATCCTTTGCAGTAGCTCTGCTAATAGATTCAGATACAGATCCAGTAGGCTACAGGGGTTGCAAGACTACTGATTACTACTAGTCGATTTTTTTATTAAAAAATGCTTGAGTTACTCGACTACTCGTGGTTCATGCTATTGTAAATGAAAACACATTAAAAAAAATTTTTTAATCAATAAACGCTTATTAATGTATAGCCTTATGCAACAATTACATATGTAAATTGTCAAAACTTTATAATTATGATAAATATTTACATTTTCATGTAACAGCCAGTATTTGTATCTGTAACAATCACAAAATTTTTCGTATCTGCATTCGGATACAACGTGGTACAATTTCTTGATAAGACCGTTATGACCTTTTATCTTTTTTCGTAGTTATCACTGAAGTATGTCGTGTTAAACTAAAATAATTCTAAAATAATATTTATCATGCAAGCAGAGAGATGTCATGACAAACGTTTAGTGATCATCTGAACACAACTGAATCAATTCAATGCTCACATTTTCATTAGGCAGAACACTTTAAGCGAGTCCTAATGTTTAGTAAACTTCACTAAACAGATGTGTGTGTGCCGCGCAAACCAACAAAAGGTAAAGATGCAAACATAGGCCAAGCAGACAATGTATCTGTACCTAAGCTGATTATTAGCCTACTCTTGAGAGAGAACTGATTTGGTTTTTGAGAGACTGAGACGCGCAGCACGGCTGTTTGGTGAGCACGCTGTGCTTATTCCATTAATTCGTATCATGTTGTAGCCTAAGCTTTAAATCTTTGCCTTATGCACCTATAGGTGGCCATATGCGCTGTTCATATGGGACGCGTCCGGGACAGGATTTTAATGATACCTAAAACATCCAGAACAGTTTGACTAATAACATGCAGGTATTGTACATAATCGACCAATCGTGTGGCTGTGTGTGAGAAGGTGAGATCTAGAGGGAATGATCAAAACTATGCAAATATGCGCACGTGTTTGTTCGTTCGATTGACTTGAAGCGTCGCTGCACACAAATAAAAAAAAAAACACAAAGTGCGCCACAATGCATCAAGTCAAACGAACGAACAAACACGTGAAAGCGATTCGAAAGCATAAGGAGCCATCTGCTCTGCTCTTTATAGCTCTCGTGAATGCTACACAACATAAAGCTGCACAGTGAGATAAGACCAAAGATGGCGGCGTGAGTAAGATGCCAGATACCTCTCTCCACCCAAAACTTTACTCATCTACTCCATTTACTTACTGATTGCACTCTGACCTTAATTGCCAAGGAAATGAACGAAGGTATCTTGCAAAAATGCCTAAACCACCAAAACATCTTTCCAAAGACCGCGATGCTTCAGAGAACTATAGTGCTAACAGCCGGCCAAGTATCACCGGCATAGGTGCTAATGCTAGCCCTGAAGGAACTCCTCTCGATGACTGAGGCTCTACTAAAGAGTATTTCTGCGGCGGTTGCAGAGGAGGGACAGCACATCCTACGGTCTGTAAACGAGTCGCTTGTGAAACTTGAGATTAAAGTGGATAACATGATAAAGCGCATTGATGATGTCGCGGCTACGACAGCGGCATTTGTTGCTTACCAAGCCAAAGCTGAAACGCGCATCTCCCAGCTGGAGGACGACATCGTTACGATAAAAGATCGATTGGATGGGTTGGAGAAAGCAAACAAGGAGCTGAAAGACAAAGTATCTGAGCTGGAATGTCGGCAAAGACGGAAGAACATCAGGCTGTTAAATCTGAAGGAGTCTATTGAAGGGAGTAACCCGCTCGCGTTTTTCGAGGCTCCTGCAGCTACCCGTCCAGACTATATCCATTGACCGTGCCCATCGGGGCATTGGAGCACCTAAAGAGGATCACCCGCGTGCTGTAGTCATCAAACTCCAACACTCCAGAGACGTCTTAAAAATAACGGCAGCAGTGAAACGCCTTGGGAATCTCCAGTATGAGGGTCGGCCACTGCACATTGTGCCAGATGTACCTCCAGACGTTCGGGCTGCAAGACGGGCATTTAACACGGTCTGCGCTGAACTTATTAGAAGGAACATATGCTTCAGGCTGGCTTATCCAGCTACCCTGTTCTTTAAGGCAAATGAAGCGCAGAAGTCATTCAAGGACCCAAACAAGGCCGAAGCTTTTCTTTCAACCCTCACTTGACTGGTAAAGTAGCATTTACTGTATTAATATGTCTATGAGTGTTTTATTGCCCCATCTAAGTTCATTACGGACAATCATGCGCATATGGGGCACAGTGGGAGTTATACAATATAAGTTGGTAACTGGACATTGTGAATGTTTGGATGGATGGTAATTTTTTTTTTTAATATACACAGGGTGTCTCAATAAAAAAGAAAAGTATGGTCCTAGCTTTTCTGTATGGCATGTATTTCTGCAACCGAAATGTAATTTTAGTATACAACAATGGGTGTGATAGACATAAATTGTAGTACTGAATATGAGAAATTTGAACATTACCTCTGTACCTCTACTAATACAAGCTGTGATTATTACAGCCCTGAAGATCTGAAACAAAATAATGACTTTTCCTTTTCTGTAATGCATCTGAATATTAGAAGTCTTAAAAAGCATCATGACGATCTTGTTGCACTTCTTGCTAGTACAGGAAAAAGTTTTGATATCATTGGCTGTAGTGAAACATGGATGAGTGAACAAACCCTCTTTGACTACCTCGGGGTATCAGAAGAAATTTTGGAAGCTGTTGAATGAGATACTTGGCTGTAGTAATATATCCTCAGTCATCGCTGACACTGTTGTGCCAACCCAATCAAATAATTCTACAATACATGATTCACTACCAGATTTGTTCAATAGATATTTTGCCTCTGTTGGAAAGAAACTGTCTCAACAATTTGGTCCACCAGGGGGTGTCAATTATAGAACATACTTGAGGAGTAATTATCCCAGTTCTTCCTACTTTAGACCTACCTGTAAAATGGAAGTTACTAACATTATTAATAAAATTAAATGCTATTACACAGCTGATGCTGATGGAATCTGTAGTATGATCCTCAAAGCTATAGTGAATGACATAGCTGAGCCTTTAGCCTATATTATTAACTACAGCATGGCATAGTTCCTAAAACAAACTAATGTGGCAAAGATAATACCAGTATACAAATCTGGGGATAAAAGTGATTTTCAGAACTATAGACCCATATCAATTCTACCAAAGTTGTCTAAAGTATTAGAAAGGGTGGTTTATTCTCGACTTGTAGATTACTTAAATAAAAATAACATATTAGTATCCTCACAATATGGCTTTAGGAAGAACAGCAGCACAAGTATGGCCATTTTAGATCTTGTAGAGAAAATAAATGATGCTTTTGAAAGAAAAGAAGTCAGTATTGGGGTCTTTCTCGACCTTTCAAAAGCATTCGACACGATTGATTTTCATGTCGCATTACGGGGTCAGGGGTGTGGCTCTTCAGTGGTTCAGTGATTATGTTTATGGAAGACGGCAATATGTGACCTTAAATGGTATTGATTCTGGATTGGAAAATATAGGATATGGGGTTCCCCAGGGATCTAATTTGGGGCCACTTTTGGTCATTGTTTATATTAATGATTTTGTACATTGTTCCTGTGATGTTCATAAAATACTCTTTGCTGATGACACAAATCTGTTTGTATCCCACAAATATTTGAATCATCTTGAAAAACTCTTAAATGATAGACTAACAGAAATAGATACCTGGTTTAAATGTAATAAACTATCGCTAAACATTAGTAAAACCTTTTATATTGCATTTCGATCAAGTAGTCATAAATTCAGTGATTGTGACATTAATTTAAACATAGATGGTAGAGCTATTCAAAGAGTGGATGCAATACAATTTCTTGGAATACATATAGATCAATTCATAAACTTTAAGGAACATATTAATGAGCTGGTTAAAAAATTATCTAAAATTGTGGGTTTGTTCTTTAAAGTGAGACATGTGCTCCCATTAGACGTGCTCTTATCATTGTATAGGACTCTGTTTGAGCCTCATCTGATTTATTGTAATATTATTTGGAATAACACTTATCCTACTTATATTGAGCAACTCTTGAGATTAAAAAAGAAAGCCATAAGAGCTATTTCATGGTCCACACGTAACTCTCACACAAATGCTCTCTTCTATAGACATGGCTTACTAAAACTTCCTGAATGTAACTTTTATCACAATGCATGTACAATGTACAATGTTGTTAACAGGTTAAACATTAGATTGTGTGAGCTCATTCCATTATATACATCTTCTCACACACACACTACACTAGATGTAAACTGCTCCTAAAAGGTAAATGTAGGTACTTAACAACTGCTAGATTTAGTGTATGTTACATTGGTCCACAATTATGGAATGAGCTGGATACTAATTTAAAACATTAAAACATTAAATCTGCTTCATTATCTATATTTAAAAAGAAACTAAAGCAACAACTACTAGAGAGATATAAACCTGAGGGATTTGCGGCTTAGAATTAAACCCCTTTCTCTTGGTACATGGATCATTTCAAAATGAGGTACTAAAGTATCAGGACTGTCAATGTTGTCTGTTTAAGATAACTGTACTCTAAATACCCAGAATTTAAAGAATGGTTGCCCTAGTATCTAAAGTTGGACCGCTCACATAATCCTTGCCAGGTGGGTGGGGTGGTGCTGGTGGTGGAATGGACCCCTATTTATAAGCTATTGTTTCTTGGGAGTCCATTTTTTACACAATAGAACACTATTGTTTTTTCTGATGTAGTAACAAATGCAATGTGTGAAATTGTGGAAAAATAAAATAAATAAAGTGCAAATAGCCAAAACCTGGATATTTTAGGCAATATTAAAATCCTGGCTGGTACATGTCCCGTATGAACGGCACATATGGTCACCCTAATATACAAATACTAAAACGTGTATGATGTATTATAATAGGTAAAATTACTCTTGCAACGCTCTGATTTCTGAGAGATGCACGGAGAGGCAACAACAATGCGGTGTTTGCGGTCTTTTTGCTCATAAAGTTTACATTCATTCATTTCACACTCGTGTGAGAGGTCTGTGTATAATATTGCGCTGATCCCCTGGCTCACCTGTTATCTAGCAAACAACAGAATGTGTCAGCTTCAGCCGAGTATTCAGGCAGAATTATTCCTTGTCCGTTATTCGCTTTTTAAGCCATTATCTGAGCCATTCCGAAGGTATTCGGCTTCAGGCACAACCCTAATTATTACATTACATATTTTATTTTTACATGCAACATAGATAAGGTCATAGAAAGTAACAGCTCCATGCAATATTGTAATTCTAAAATTCACTTTGTACTTGCAAACACTTTGTATGGATGGTAAGTGCATGCTGGAGTAGTTGATTGTTTCCGTACAGTATGACAAAAATTTTGCTGTATTTATGTGCGCATGCCCAGTAGAGCCAAACATATCCCTTCTAGCCTTGCCGCGCATTTGTCATATCCCGAGCTTTGTATGTGTGTGTGTGCACTGTGCCAAGGCATCAGTCATTTAAATTTTTGACCACAGACATAATGTCAGCAAAAGCAGAATCATTAAGTAAATAAAATGAAAATAAAGTACATAAAAATAATTTGATCTTACAGCTCCAAACTCTGTTCTAGAGGGCCAGTGTCCTTTATAGTTTAGCTCCCAGAGTAGGACTGGGGGTAAAACCAGTACTCATTACCAGGGCCCCAAAGGAAGAGAGGGCCCTTGAAAAGTATGAATCTGAAATATATTTTATTTTACCTGGATATTTTCATGGGTGGGGGGCATGGGGGCCCATCAGGACTGCCTATGCATAGGGCCCAGGATCTTGTGTAATGCCCCTGTTAGCTTCAACCCTAATTATATACACTTGCACCAGCTAATCAATCTCTAACTAGACACACTAGAATCTTCAACATAGGTGTGTTAAGGCCAGTTGGAGCTAAACTTTTCAGGACATTGGCCATCCAGGATCTAGTTTGGAGACCCCTGTCCTAAAGAGTTGTTACTTTGCACATGCTTTTTGATAATTTTTGATCATTACAAATAATAATGTAAAATTATTTTCTTAGAATAGGAGATATGCAGTCTCTGCAGTCTCATTTGGACTCGGTCTTGACTTGGACTCAAACTTTTGGACTTGGATTGACTAGGACTTGAACCTCTTTGGACTCGGTCTTGACTCTGTCTCGACTAGTCCTGGATTTGGACTTGACTTGGACTCGACAAAGCTGGAAGAGCAAAGAAGAGCGCCCAGCAGGCCTGGCACGACCTCAGCCTCTTGGCCGAACGGATGTATTCAAGGTTTTTGTGATCCGTCCAGACCAAGAAGGGCTGCACAAACCCCTCCAACCAGTGACGCCACTCACCCAAGGCAAATCGTACCGCCAACAGCTCTCTATTGCCGATGTCGTAGTTACGTTCTGCAGGGCTGAGACGACGAGAGAAGAACGCACATGGAACGCACTCATCCCCCTCCCGAATGCGCACCAAGTGGTAGGCGTTGCGCAGGTCTAACTTGGTGAAGAGCCGAGCTCCCTGCAATAATTCTAAAGCAGAAGACATTAAAGGTAGGGGGTACCTGTTCTTAATAGTAATGTCATTCAAATCTCTGTAATCAATACAGGGGCGCAGGGAGCCATCCTTCTTCTGAACAAAGAAAAAACCAGCACCAGTGGGAGAGGAGGAATGGAGGATGAGCCCAGCCTGAAGTGACTCATGTATATACTTGTCCATGGCCTCTCTCTCAGGACCCGAAAGGGAATATAAACGACCCTTAGGCGGAGAAGAGCCCGGGAGAAGATCAATGGCACAGTTGTAGGGGCGATGCGGAGGTAACAAGGTGGCCTGGGCCTTACTGGAGACCGCCTGAAGATCATGGTACTCCGCCGGAACACCAGTCAGGTCAGAGGAATCCTCCTGTGAAACACAAGACACAGAGACAGGAGGAAATGCAGCACCCAAACACGACACGTGACAAGACTGACTCCAGGCTAAAACTGAATTACTAACCCAGTCAATGTGTGGATTGTGCTTATGTAACCACGGGTGTCCCAGAATTAAAGGAGCCTTAGGGGAATCAATGATAAACAGTTCAATCTGCTCACAATGGTTGCCAGCAATGTGAAGATTAATCTTGGGTGTGACATGGGTGATGGTGGTAAGGGGACTGCCCACTAATGACCATGTTGATACGGGACTAACCAGAGGAATAAGCTGTATTTTCCAATGGTGAGCAGAAGCAGCATCGAGGAAGTTCCCCTCAGCCCCTGAATGCACAAGGGCGAGTCCAGCGTGTCAATGATTTTGGAAAGAGAGTTGGAAAGGCAGCTGAGTGCATGCTGCTGGAGAGCTTGAACTGAGAACCGTTCCCACCAGAACTCTCCGCCTCACTGGTGGGCCCTGGCTTTTAACGGGCACTGAAGGGCAAAGTGGCCTCCGTTGCCACAGTATAGGCACGCCCCCCATGACAGATGCTCCTGCTTCTGTTGTGGTGTAAGCCGAAGACAACCCAACTGCATGGGCTCCTCCTCCGAGAGCTGACGGCTGGTTAAACTGGCTGAATAGGACTCCAGGTGGCGCCACGGACCTGGAGTTTGCCGTTGTTTGCGGTGGCGGCTGAGACGGCCCTCAACACGGAGTGTGAGATTTATACAATTATCCAATTCCAGCGGGAGCTCTATGGCCGCGAGTTCATCAGCAATGGCGAAGTCCAGTGATCGAGTGATCGAACAATTTGGCCATCTCTTGACTAAAATCCACGAAGGTGGCACAACAGGGAGCCCGCGATCTCCATACGGCAATTCCCCATTCGCGTGCACGGCCCGAAAGAAGTGTAAGGACGTAAGCCACTTTGGCCTCTTCATTAGCGTCCACATCTTGCACGGTGGTGTTGAGCTGGGTGGCATGCTGCCCTAATAAAACTCCCTGCTGTACGAGAGCTGAGCGAAGTGGATCAGATCCCACTGAATCCATAATGTGGTCAGACTGTTCCGTCAGGAGAAACAGGCTGGATTCAGTTGCGGGTTTACACTGTGCTTTATTAAAGCATATGAGACAGAGCAGATGAGTAACGTTCCACAGTTTAGCTTGTAGGGTCGAGGAATGCCGGCACCCGAGTGAGGGAATGAGAAGTCGAATCAGATGAGTCAAAGCAGATGAGTAACGTTCCACAGTATAGCTTGTTTGACAGCCGAGACCGGAGGAATGACGGCTGGAAGCTTCTAGGAACTCTGCGTTCGTGAGAACAGGAGGCAGAGAAAACAGCTAAAGACACTGGAGCCTGAAGACAAGATACGACAAGGTGAGTACACAGACCAGCTAGTAGATCGGAGCTATTGGTACGAGTAACAACAGTCTGACAACGGACAGAGAAACACAGGGATTTATAAAGGGAAGAAATTAGAAGAACATGGAGATCAGGTGGCAAACAATTAAGGTTAACAACGGAGAAACAAGGAGGGTGGGGGGAAACTCAAATCAAACAGACAGACGCGGTGAGCTGTCAAACCATCCAAACACACACACATTCACAACCCCAAAAGGCAGGTGACTAGCCCCGAGACCCGACAAAAGTGACTTAAAATGAGGAAATAATACAAACAATAATACTAGTGATTGTTTATAGAAACATACATGAAATTTCAGGATATCTTTCAATTGTATTCTTTTGATCAGATAACGTATATAAGGAGAGCTTCCTCCTGCTGTTGTCTCCTCTGCTCTTCTACTTCCTGTTTCAGTGAGTCCAGTTGCACTTCAGATTCAACAGCTGCAACAGATACTGAATGACACAAATTTCTAGCTATATCCTACATCAAGTGTACATGTTGTTCTGCTGTTCAAAAAATGCTAAATCCTAAACGATTATAAAATCTGGTTGCAGCACAAACATAATACAGAGAATCTTCGCAGATTTTCTTCCCTGAAATCTTAAACATGCACAGATTGTTTTCATTCGGACTGATGCAAATGGATGCATGATTCTTTATGGCACTTTTTTAAAGAGTGTACATGCTTGCCTTACACATTTTATTAATAAACTGTATATGAAATTTGGTATTTTAATATCTCTCAGTCTTAATGCATTAGGCCAGAACAAAAGGAAAATGCTTAACGAGAGACTGCGTCAAGGTTATTTTCTAAAACTAAAAGGAATTTTTTTTTCTTAAACTGAAATAAAATTTCTGTGTCTGCTGTCAAACCCGCCAGCTGCTCCTGTCAGCAGTGCTCGCTCCAGTGAGGGGTCATCAATCTTAGACGAGCCCATGGAGGGCTCCAGAACCCCAGTTAAGCCCAGGGAGGGCTCCAATCCCCTGTCATGGCCTCCTGTGTTCGCTACTCCGCTATGGCGCCCAGAGCTGTCGGATCCGCCATGGGTCCCAGAACAGGCACCGTCCTGGAGGCCTTCTGTCTAGTAACCCTGCTCTTAGAGGTCTCCAGAGACCCCCCCCCCCCCCCCCCACGCCCACCATTGGATGTTGTACGGCACGGGACGCGCCTTTCTGAAGCGGGGATTAATGTCAGACTCTGGTTTGTGTTTTGTTCGTGTTTTGGTCTTCGTGTGCTTTCCTGTGTTTACTTATGTGGTTATGTTCCTTTTCTTGTTTAGTTTGATTATGATTCCTGTCACCTGTGTTTATTAATTATCCGAAGTATGTAAGTCTGTGCTTTTGCCTTCTGTCACTGTTGGATCTACTTGTCGTTACATTGATGTGAACCCTGCTTTTTCCAGTGTTAATGTTCCCTGTGTTCCATGGATTAAAGACTATGTTAGGATATTCCTCGTCTCCTCTCTCCTTAGTTCCTGTTATCCCCATGTTGTGACAGCAGTGCATTTTCCATGCAAAGAACATGGTCATCTAGTGCTTTGCATTTCATCAGGAACAAATGTCCTTTCGAATCCTCTTTAGTTTATTTTCCTCTCCATTTCCTCTTGGTCTCCCACCACTAGGATTAATTTTCCACAGCAGATAAACACATGTGCTCCAGAGATTCTGACTGGTGTGTCTTTAGTTACACATATATCAATATGTGCTATTTGAGTTCACATTGTGATTAATTGAGTTCATTATATTGTGTCCTTGAGTTTTCAGAATGGGAACATAGTTAAACTTGTGCAAAATGAGGCCATTTTTGTGGACAGTTTTTCAGAAAACATTGAGAAAATTGGAACATGTCTGAAACCAGGTGAAATGTTTTAAACATTTTGAGAAATGTATATTTTTTCTTTTACTTATTAACTTTAGTGTTTTGTTTTCAGTCCTGTCAATCACTCATACCACAGCTACACTCAAAAAAGGTATAAAAGGTTTACATTTTCAAACAGTACACATTTTGAGGTGCATATTATTACTTCAAAGGTACTGTATAGTGTACTGTATGAGTACCAATATTATACATATTAATACCTTTGGGGCAATACCTTTTGAAAAGCTATTGCCCCAGAGACAACTAGATTTTTATCTATTCATTTTACAAATATTCTTTTGTTAGAGCTTTTGCAATGCAAACATGGACTTCTAAATGTGTTTGGGTGTGACATGATATCTGTCACTTTATGTAAGGGATGAATTGTCAGTTTGTATCCCATGACATTAACTTCAAAATCACATGCAAAAAATATAAAATATTAAAAAGGCAGAGGTAAAACAACATTTTAAAAATGTATTACACTAAATCAGATTATAGGTTGATTTAAAATGTAATAATTCTTTTTTATATTCATATTTACATAGTTGATTATGACATACAAAATACATTCATTTAAAAGAAAAACATTTACAAAGTCATACTTAATGCAGAATATTAGGAGCTTATTTTAATGATTAAATAAACAAAAAATGATTAACTGTTTGCTAAGGTTTGCTTAGGTGGTAGTCTGCACTGTAATATTACAATGATATAGCAAAAACATATTTTTTGCTTGGTTAAAACGAAACTACTAATTTAATTTCATCAGCAAATACCATCTTGCTGATTCATCAAATGTGTACCTTTTTTTTCTTTATTTTGCTTGTTAGCCCACTTTTTTGTTCTTTAATTTGATTATTTTACTTTTATCTATAACCTGCTATTATACTGTCTTAACACTCCATGCTTTTTATGTACAAAGTCTTCATGAACACATCCAAAAGGATTTATAATGTGGTCTTATTATTTATAAGTGGTCTTTGTCTGTAACTTCAAAGCAGACAAAGACCACTTTTAAATAATAATAATAATAATAATAATAATAATAATAATAATAATATTTTTCTCAAACAGACATAAAACCAGACAACTGTTGATAAGTTACTTTGCAACACGTCAACTGTCATTAGAGTATTAGTAGTATGTCTGCTAAATATATGCCAACACTTTATTTTGATGGTTCACCAAAAGTCATTCAACTGACTATAAGCAACTTTGAAAGTATGCCAACTTATTCTACCAACCCTAACCTTAACCTAAGTCTACTAATACTCTAAATGAGAGTTAGTTGTCATGTGGTTGCAGTACAGTATGCGTTTAATGCATTTGTAACATTCTGTATTTCACATCTGTGTACAGAGTACTTTTAAAATCATTGTTCATTTAAAGTCACATATTTAGGAGACATACTATTAATGGTGTTATTTCTTTCAATGGTTTAAGACATCTAAAAATATTAAATGTAATAATAATTAAGTGGGATTTAAAAAACACTATAAAGTTTAACTTAAACAATAATTCATTTTCATTTAACTCCAGGCAACATGCAATTAAATGAAAAAAAAATATATATATATACATTCAGTTTGTTTTTATTTTAAAAGTATATTATTTACATAATAAGTACTCTTTGTAAGATTATGATAAATTGTATTTATTTTTCACAAGAGTAATGTTAGTATACACACTGTAGTGAAGTGCTCAAAACTTTGATAAATTTTATGTAGTGGGCTTACTTTAAAGTGACGACTGATTTGTTTTTTGTTTTTGTTTTGTTATTTGGTCTTGTGTCAGATGTGGATTAACTTAAAAAAAATATTAAATGCCAATTATTGATTTAAAAACAACTGTGATGTTTCTTATTAATTACTACTAAATTGTTCTCATCCAATTTTCATTAAATGGGGTTTAATAATAATAATAAGAGTTTAGTTAAGATTTCAAGTCCAACACTTTCCGTGAATTAGAATTGAAACTATTAGCCTGGTTTCTCAATAATCTTAATGTTGGTCATAACTTAAGCATTCTTACTGTATGTAGACCTTTAGATTAAGCAAACACAATTAAATTAAAGTGTAATTTGTAAAAAAAAAAATAAAAAAAAAAATACTAAACTAGTTTGACCTGTATGAATAACAGTAAACCTTTTGTCTTTCAGTGTATGGAACACAGTAGAATGTAAGTCACACAGGTTTAGAATGACATTATAATCAGAAAATGAGACAATGTTCATCTCCCCCCCCCCCCCACCTCTTCTGATGAGCTATAAAATGAGCGCTAAACGGACACATTATCTCATTCACCTCCTGATCAAAGATGGATCTGCCAATCTCACTTTTTCTTCTGTTTATTCTTTTCACTGCAGGTACAAAATACAAATCGGTTCTGTAATGTTACTGGGTACAAATTAGATGTTTTTCGCTTAACACCTCTGTCTTTTTAATTACTAAAGGACACTCTCTCAACTGTTATTACTGCAGTCAGACGGAATCTTGTACCCAGACAAGTCAGTGTTCTAATGTGTCTACCAACTGCTTCAGCGAAATAGTTACTGGTAAGTCCATTATGATGGATTGAAAGGGACAGAATTTATAATTGCACTCATAGAATGTTCTATAGATTACTGAAATCATTATGATAATTCACATAAAAAAATGTGTGAAATGAGAAAAATGCTCAATTTAAAAAAAATCCTAGTTGTCTCACACCTTTGGACCTCATTCTAATAAATATTAGAGATCATTTAATATTGCAAAGTTTGTCCTTTTGATACACTATTGGACATGCTTTCTGTGTTGACATATTTATAAATACATTTTCCATCAAAATATTATTTAGTTGAGCTGCTCATTCCTGTATCACTTGTGTGTTTTCAGTCAACAGTTCTACAGTGAAGGTTAAAGGTTGTGCTCCATCTGTCTGTCCAAATGGATATGCCAACTTCGGCATTGGGAGAGTCTCTATTCAGTGCTGTAACACTAATCTCTGTAACAACCAAGATGCTCCAGGTATTGTACTCTACTGCAACAGAGCATTTTATTGAACATTTAAGAATAAAAAAGAAGGATGGAATTTTATTTTCTGTCAGTAATGTGACTTTAGCCGAAAACAAATGTTGCTTATACAGCCAGACCGAATTGATACAAAATGTTTTATCTTTGAACTAATGAGCACCTGTAATGTTGCGTGCACAGTAAGACCAGGACCATGTAAAGAAAGCAAATCTATTTTCCCTCCTGTAGATCCCAGCAACACTCCCAATGGAAATAAATGTTACTATTGTGATGGGAATACCTGCTCAAACACAGTGAACTGTTCAGGGACTGAAGACCGCTGCTTTAATACAACAGGTGAGAATCTGGAAAAGAAAGACGCGTCATTATCTTTCTCTTTTTTATGTCTAAACATTTGGTACAGATCTTGTAAACCAGTGGCCAACTTGTCTCTGACTCAAACTGTTTTCTTCTTCAACCTTTTCAGCAATGGCTAATGGAGTCCATGGAGTTTTTAAAGGCTGTGTCTCTAAATCTCTTTGTGATGCCCCACAACTGGTTCCTGATGTAAAAAGTGTCTCGTGTTGTTCAGGGAACCTGTGTAACGGTGCTCAGAGCGTCAGTGTCACTCAGAGCGTCACTCATAGTACTAACAGTGCTCAGAGCGTCTCTCAGAGCTTCCTGTTCCTCTGCTGTTCTCTTCTCTCCTTCATCCTGCTGCACTGAATCAAGCCGATCTTCACATTCTGCAGCTGCAGCAGTGTGTGTGTGTGTTCCACTAAATTCATCTGTGATAGCAGTAACACAATTGCAGTTTTATGTCATGCCTATTTTGCTATATTGGTAAATTCTTCATTTAAAGAGGACATCGGATGCCTAAGTTGGTGTGATTCTTTAGGGTCTATCAGGAGAATATGAAGACTACACCGGTTTCACCCCACAAGCTTTGTGTCAGTGCTTCATCGTCTTCGGTGATTGTGTCCAAACACTGCTAAGATAAATTTATATGCAAACACCATGTAAAAGTGAATTTTGCATCTGATGTCCCTTTAATATGTATTTATACTCTTGAGGTGAAGAGGGAAAAGGTGATAAATCTGTAACTCAAGGCTACATGAGCCTCATGTTATGATGGGTTGTTGGTACACAGTGTCTTCAGTCATCTTTCTCATTGTGCTCTACACACATATATTCATTTTGTTTAAAATAAAACTACTGATTTAATCAACTTAGGCCTCAGACTACACTCTGTATGTTCTACATTGATAAATAAAAATCCAATGAATCACAATGAATCAGTAATTTGTATAATTCATGATGAAATGAATAGTTTACTTTTTCTTTACCAATACAGCATGTATTTAAATGGTTGTATAAGTATTGATATAAACACGGTGTAAAGGTTGATTCTGTTGCTTTATTTTTAATATTTCACTTTCTTTAACGCAAATTATGTTGCTCTGCCTATTAAAGAGAAAAAGACATTTTACCAGGACAAACAATTATATATCTTAAGATTTATTTCACATTTTCCTCAAGAGCACCCCATCCTTTGTTTTCTGTCATACTGACTATAGTAAAAATACACAGTGTCCCACAAGCTCTTGCTTTGAACTCTCATCTGCAGACGTGTGCTTGTCGTCTCCTAACTAGGACCCGAAATAGATACATATAAACTCTGCTTTTAAAAACAAAGAAAAGACGGATGGTTTCTGTGTGCATGTCTAATAGATTACATCCGAGTTAAAGCTTGTGGCATGTAAACACGCAGAGTTCAGGGTTCATAAAGTTAATGTAAAAACGTTTTGATTTCATTCCGATTGAAACAAAAAGTGTCCATTTAAACTTGGCTTGTGCCATCACACTTGACTTACTGAAATGGCCAAAACCATTAAAAGGGTGTGTCCACATATTATTGAAAACTAGCTTCTCAAATCAACTAAATGATCTAATGAAAGTATTTTGACTGTCTAAAACAACTGAGTGAATGTTCAAGAGTCTGATGTAGCATATTCATTTCTTTTTTAATGTTGTCGGGTCTCGGGGCTAATCACCTGTCTTTTTTGTGTGGTTGTGTGTGTGTTGGGATGGTTTGACAGCTCACCGCGTCTGCCTGTTTGTGTTTTCCCCGCCTCCCTTGTTTCCCCGTTGTTAACCTTAATTGCTCGCCACCTGTTCTCTATGTCCTTCTAATTTTTCCCCTTTATTATTCCCTGTGTTTCTCTGTCTATTGTCAGACTGTTGTTATTCGTACCAATAGCTCCAATCATCTAGCAGCTCTTTGTACTCACCCTGTCGTGTCTTGTCCTCAGGCTCCAGTGTGTTTAGCTGATTTCTCTGCCCTAGTTCTTACAAGCCCAGAGCTCCTAGTAGCATCTGCTGTTCATCCTGTCACTGCGAGTTAAACCGGTGAAACGTGATTCATCTGCTGTTCATCCTGTCACTGCGAGTTAAACCTGAAACGTGACTCATCTGCTACTCATCCTGTCACTGCGAGTTAACCTGTGAAACGTGACTCATCTTCTCTGTCTCTGCTTTGTGAATAAAGCCTTGAGTTTACCCGCATCTGAATCCAGCCTGCTTTCTCCTGACAAATGTGTTGATTGCATTTCAGTTAAGTCAAAGAGGGAAATCCTCCACATTACACTGAGCAAAGTTTCGAGGAGCCTATAGATTCAGTAATGTCTATAATTAAGGTGAAGTTATTCTATGCTTACATTCTTTGGAAGATTTTCAAAAACATAAAAATAACATCACTTGTGCTTGCACTTCTGACTGTATGTCCAATCAAACATCTGCAAATGATCCAGAATGCAGCAGCACAATTGATCTTCGGTAAGCCAAAGAGAGTGAAACCTGCACACAAGTGACTTAAGTTAGGCTTAGGATGATAGTATTAATGATAGTACTCCTCTGAAGTGACTGTCTGTCATATTTGCTCTTTGGTCTATTTTCACATTTAATTTGATTTTGCAGGTGCCTGTAAGAACAAAGGTTTGCATGACAAAATTCTCAGTGTTTAAGTCAAGTTCTCTAACGAGAGCTCTCTCGTACTGCGTCTTAGCTAAGACGCTACGGGAAAAGTCTCTTTTCACGAAATACTGAAGCAAAAAATTATCCTTAATTTTGTATTTTTGTAAAGCGCATTTGCAGCAGTACACAGCCATAGGCGAGACGGCTCGTTCGCTCATTGGCTTGTTCTGCGGCAACTGCACAGCCTATCGAGCGCGGGCTGATGCAACATCAGACCAATAAGGGCGCTTCGCGCCCTTCTTGCCACTTCCCGCCGAAACGGGTGTGGCCCAACCTATAAAAGGAGCTCGAAAAGGCTGACTCACCTGATTTTTCATCTCTTCAGCGAAGCTCACGCATCGCTGGATCACAGAGGAAGCAAGCGCCGTCTGAGAAAGCACATCAGCAGGACGAGCCATTCTGAAGCTGCTGGCATCGCCGCCTTCCACTGCCGTTCCTGCTGCGCTATCCGGCGCCTATATCCTTTCAATCCTGTTATATCCAAGCTGTTCTTTATATGTGTGTGTGTGTTCGTCCTGCGACACACACTCGTAAAAGAGCTCGCGTCTTTTTTAAGATGCCTTCCTGCGGCTCGTCAGAGCCCCACTCAGCGAGGGAGACCGGTACGTCATCTGTGTCTCCTGCCTGGGTGAAGATCATGCAGCACTCGCTCGCTGACGGCGGATGCCCCCACTGCGAGCTGTTGCCATGGTGACTCTGAGGACTCGCCTGGCCTTTTTCTCTGAGCCTGCATTCTCCGCTGCGCTGAGGCGCCGTAAAAACATCGCTTCCAGCGGATTCCGGAACCGTCTTCAGCTCAACCGAGCTCGCCGGTTCGCCCTGCTTCACCGGCCCCCCCTGCATCGCTTCCCGGTGGGCAGCGCCCGCTGTTTGCCGGCGCGTCGTCCGAGGAAGTCGATATCAGGGCCGCGTCGGGGGAAGAGGACACGCGCTCTCTGCTAGCTTCGGGCAGTGAGGGCTGGGCGAGCTCCGAGGATCTCGCGCCTTCTGCTCAGAAGCCCAGCAGACGAGCTGACATCGAGAAGGAGCCGGGGCGAATGCTCGTGTTGGCCGCGATGAGTCTCGGCCGCGAGTGGTTTGCACCAGCGCCCCCCCTCTGGTATTTCCCTTTCGGATGAGCGTACTTCTCAAAACCCCGGGGACCGCGGCAGAGGATTACGGTGAGGCCGGGAGCCCCGAAGCCATCCTAGGAAAGCAATCTACGCATGCTGCATGACGCTGCGTCGGCACTACACACGATGGCTGCTTCATCGAAGCGCTGGTGTACGAGTTCCGCTGTGGCCGGGCTCTCACCTAAGCGCGCCGCTGTTTCAGTTTCCAGAGATTGTGACTGTTTCAGCGTTTTTTGCAATGCGCAAGCCTGTACGGTTGCCCGCTTGCCTGCACACGAAAACCGTTATCACGGCTACCCAGATATTTCCCGAAAAATGTGTAATTTCTGGTGTCCCGGCCACGGCCGATGGTGCTATAAATGTAGTGACGATGCCCACTGCTCAGTGCCCATCTCCACATATAAGCACAGCCCTTCACACAGGGCTCGCGCCCATAAAAGCGACTCAAGTCGATCACGCGCACTACATAGTAGACGTGCCCACTCCTCAGTGCCCACAATCACTATGTCACACGCGTCATGTGGTTTCTGTAAAAACGAAACCCGTGCACGTTCGTCCGGCCACGGCCGATGGTGCTATAAATGTAGTGACGATGCCCACTCCTCAGTGCCCATCTCCACATGTAAGCACAGCCCTGCACACAGGGCCTGCGCCCATAATGTCGACTCAAGTCGGTCGCGCACACTGCATAGTAAACGTGCCCACTCCTCAGTGCCCACAATTACTATGTCACACGCGTCATGTGGTTTCTGTAAAAACGAAACCCGTGCATGCTCGTCCGGCCACGGCCGATGGTGCTATAAATGCAGTGACGATGCCAACTACCCAGTGCCCATCTCCACATGTAAGCACAGCCCTGCACACAGGGCTAGCGCACATAAGATCGACACAGATCGGTCGAGCGCGCCGCATAGTAAATGTGCCCACTTCCCAGTGCCCACATACACCATGTCACATACGGCGCAGGGCTTCTGTAAAAACGAGGCCCATGCACGTACATTCTGCACAGGCAGACAGCGAGTTGAAAGTGGTAAAAGTGCACACATGCAGCCCACGGTTACTCGCAGATATATCGAGTCCCACGGGACCCGCTCAGCCTCCCTCCAGTCGGTTAAGCGCCGGAACGGGGTCGAGGAAGAGCGATCTGCCCGCTGTGATCAGCGCGCTCCCCGCCTCAGATGCGCAGCACACTCGAGCGCCGCCGTTGCCCAGTCAACGGATCGCGTTTCGCATCCAGCCCTTAGCCATTCATGCAGATGCATGGTCAGTGCTTCCAGGGGTTTCGGATTGGGTGCTAGGCATTATAAAGAGAGGCTACTCGCTACAGTTTTCTCGACGCCCATCGCGCTTTTCAGCGCGTGTCGAAACTACGGTCAAAACAGAAGTAGCACACATACTTCGGGCCGAAATATCAAAACTGTTGAGCAAAGGGGCTGTAGAGCCTGTGTCTCAAAGCGAGGGGGGGCTGTACAGCAGATACTTTCTGGTGCCCAAGAGAGACGGGGGTCTCAGGCCCATACTGGATCTAAGACAGCTGAACAAGGCATTGATGAAACGCAGTTTCAAAATGCTCACGACCAGGAAGCTCCTCGCGCAGATTCGCAGAGGGGACTGGTTCATGTCAATAGATCTGAAGGACGCGTATTTTCAAATACAGATAGCGTCAAACCACAGGCGATATTTGAGATTCGCCTTCGAGGGCCCGGCATACCAGTTTGCAGTCCTGCCATTCGGCTTGTCCGTAGCTCCTCGTACGTTTACGAGGTGCATGGATGCAGCGCTCGCTCCTCTCAGACTCAGAGGCATACGAGTGCTGAATTATTTGGACGACTGGCTGGTTCTGGCCCGATCATGAGCGGAGCTCGTGGACCACAGAGCCGTTTTACTCGATCACCTCGAGAAGCTCGGCCTCAGTGTCAATTGGGCGAAGAGTTCGCTGAACCCCAGTCAGACGATCCTGTTTCTGGGTATAGTTCTGAACTCGTGTTCCATGACGGCGCGACTGTGTCGCTCAAACACTGTCAAAAGATGCTGGGTCTCATGGCCTCAGCATCTCCGGTTCTGCGGCTGGGCCTGCTCCGCATGCGTCCCCTGCAGTTCTGGCTGAAGGCTCAGGTGCCGCGCAGAGCGTGGGCGTCTGGCCGGCTGCATTTCAAGGTCGATCAGAGCTGTGTTGCGGCTCTAGCACCTTGGACAGCGAACGGCTGGTACCGATCAGGTGTAAGCCTGGGGACTTCCCCGAGTGTGAAAGTGGTGGTTTTAAAGTGGTTTTAAAGAGCTTATGTGTCTCGCTCTGCTGCCTTTCGGCAGACGGAGCAGCTATTTGTCTCGTTCGGTGGGCGTTCCAAGGGAATGGCTGTTTCGAGACAGATGCTATCCAGATGAGACACACTCTCATGAATGGACTACATGCACTGTTACTTCCTGGTATTAGATAAGCCAGCTCAGTTATTTCAAAATCAACAAAATCAAAACAATTTTCAAACATCAGCTGTGTTATAAAGGGAGCGCATTCACAATTTTTAAAGGGATCATATGATGCAATTCAAATTTTTCCTTTCTTTTTGGAGTGTTACAAGCTCTTGGTGCATAAAGAAGATCTGTAAAGCTGCAAAGACTAAAGTCTGAAATCCAAAGAGATATTGTTTATAAAAGTTAAGACTCGTCCACACCCTACTAAAGCAGCTCGTTCTAACACGCTCCCACATCTCTACGTCACTATGTGGGAAGATTTGTATGGAATAAAATCACTTCCAAAAATAATCGTACGTAATTCAAAACATTTGTGTGTAATCTTAATATACTCGTGCGTAATTTAAAACTATTGTACGTAATTCTGTTTTTTGTCAGAGTTGGATTCCAAAATCTACGGCCACGACAGTTTACAGATACGCGGTTTTGTGTGTTTTTTAGAGTACAACTCTAAAATGTACGACTGTGACAGTTTACAGACACGGCGCTTGTTTTCACAATAGCTCTGTTACACACACGACATGCGAATTACGACCACGAAGTGCGGTGTGCGAAACGACTGTCAAAAATACGTCATCAAGGTCACAGGCATTACTATTCGAGGGAAGATGAATCGATTCAACGAAGTGCGCATGCGCCCCACCAAAGTTTTAAACCACTGGCGCCGAAATGGCGGATCAGCAGCCAAGCGCTCACACCTCGTCTCAGGTAAGTTAATTATTTTATTTTTTTTATCTGACATGTTTAAGCAGGGGTCATCAAACTTGTTCCTGGCGTTCATGAGGTCGGAGCTAAACTCTGAAGGACACGGGCCCTCCAGGACCGAACTTGACGACCCCTGTGTTTAAGGGTTAACGTTAGTTATAATTAATAACAGAGAGTAGCAATATTACAGAGAAAGTATAGTAGGTAAGATAAGCTCTCAGAGTACATGTAAAGTTAGGTGCTTAAAGAAGACAGTTGTTTAGGAGGCCATCACTGCAGCCTGTAGCGCGATGAGATAGAGTTACATAAAAGAATGAGCAATTTTAAGTGTTGACTTCCTAACAGCCGTGTTACGTGCACTGTACGTTAATACACAGGTCATGTTATATAAGTGTTCATTGTTTAAGTATTGAAGTCATATTTCATTTATCACTAATAGTCTTGTCAATTTAGGAAAAAAGGTTGAACAAATTGCAACAGAAGCAAACTGATTTTGTATCAATATGTCCTGAGTAAGGAAAAAAAAGCCCAGAAGAATCCCATTAGGGGAAAGTTTCGAAAAGACCCAAAAAAAGCCTATTCATTCTTTTTCTCACGTGAATAGGGTAACATTTTTAACCTTTAGATATCACCATGAAAATGAGTTGATTACTTATATCAAGACAAACAAAAAATGTATTACAAGTTTTTTTAATTGTTTGTTAACATGGACAAATGGTGCATAATCTAATTACGTATGTGCTAATTTGCATAAATACCACAACAGATCTAAACATTGGGTCTAGCCAGGTGAAAATGTCTTGTTAAATTTTGTTGACAAATAACAGTAAAATACTTCATATTAAGATCTGAGTGGAACCCATTTAGGCTACCCATGAGCATTAATACAGAGAGGCAGGAAGAAGTACTTTGGTTCCTACTTAGGCTGGTTCCTTTATTAAGTTTTTAAGAGATTATACTTGGGGCTGTTTCTGGGGGACGAGTCTGAGGCAAGAACATGAGACAATAGTAAGGAGAATGCAGAAGACAAAAGGTAGGCAAAATAAAAAGTAAATCCCCAGAAACAGTCCCACGGACCCAACCCCAAACCCCATCTCTGCATTAGTAATTAATAAAGGCTGGTTTCTAAAGTACTTTTTCCTGCCTCTCTGTATTAATGCTCATGGGTAACCTAAATGGGTTCCATTTAGACCTTAATATTAAGTATTTTACTGTTATCAACAAGATTGAACAAGACATTTTCACCTGGCTATACCCAATGTTTAGATCTGTTGTGGTATTTATGCAAATTAGCACATACGTAATTAGATTATGCACCATTTGTCCATGTTAACAAACAATTAAAAAACTTGTAATACATTTTTTGTTTATCTTGATGTAAGTAATCAACTCATTTTCATGGTGATATCTAAAGGTTAAAAATGTTACCCTATTCACGTGAGAAAAAGAATGAATAGGCTATATTTGGGTCTTTTTCGAAACTTCCCCCTAATGGGATTCTTCTGGGCTTTTTTTTCCTTACTCAGGACATATTGATACAAAATCAGTTTGCTTCTGTTGCAATTTGTTCAAGGTTGACCCCCATTTTGGCTTAAAATGACTGGACTATATTAAAAGATAGAATTTTGTCTTAAGTAATATTAATGTCAGAGTAATTTGACTTACAGGGACCGCTGCTGACGCACCTACTAGAACGCCTCAGGTCACGAATAAGTGCACTTTTAGATGGACATCAGCTGGACTTGGACTATTTTCAGTATGTTATCAATCAAGAAGTGTTTATTTTGTCATCAGCCTCCACTATCTTTGATGTGCCAAATGATATTTTGGAGACCCTCATGGATTTACAACAAAAAATTCATGCAGCTCTTTACCAAGAGGTGGCCCCAGTTCTTACGAGGGAATGTGGTGGTGGACGAGGTCGACCTAAGTTTATTGTTTCCGAGGAAATGCTGTCCCGTCTCAAAGAGATGTCTTTACCAGTTTCTTGTATTGCGAACATTTTAGGAGTAAGCCAGTCAACTATCTTTTGCCGAATGCGTGACTTGGGTTTGTCTGTAAAAACTACGTATAGCACCATATCTGACAATGAATTGGATAATGCCATTTTGGCCATCAAAAGAAGACTACCAAATGCTGGATATAGAATGATAAAAGGCTGCCTGCAAGCAGACGGACAAAGAGTGCAATGGAACCACATAAAAGAATCCATGCACAGAGTGGATGCCCCTGGAATATTGGAAAGGATGACACAGCTGGGGTGTATTGTCAGGAGGTCATATTTTGTTCAAAGTCCACTGTCCTTAGGCCTAGTCCACTGTCCTTAGGCCTAGTCCACACGTACACGGGTATTTTTATAACCGGAGTTTTTCCTCCTGCGTTTAAAAAAAAAAATCCCGTCCACATGAAAATGCGTGCTATAAAGCGCTGTCAAGAGCATGCCACACCAGCAGGCGGCGATATAACCCAAATTGTAAAGTCACCTTGGCCAATCAGAAGCAGTAAGCAGCGCACAATCTGACATCAAACACAGCGGATAACGGCGCACACTCTGACGTCGCAAGGCAAAAACCCCGGTTATACTGTCCACACGACAACACTGCAACCGGCGTTTCTGAAAATGCTCACCCTGGCCGTAGTTTTCAAAAATGTTCAGTTTCGGTGCCTTGAAACTCGTTTTCATGTGGACGAAAGGCCGAACCGCGTAAAAAAAGTCACGGTTATAAAAATACCCGTGTCCGTGTGGACAGGGCCTTAGTCCATATTGACACGAATCACAAGCTCATAATGTCACAGAGTCCCCAGTAACACCTGCCACACCATCAGAGTCCAATCACCCGACTCCGCCCATCCGCTCATTATCACCAGATTACTGAAGTCACCACACCTGCACCCGCTCATCACTGCCACTTCTTAAGCCCACACTTCCTTTCACTCTCTGTCTGGTCTCGTCAGAGAATCACAGACTCTACTCTCTGTACTACTCTTGGAATCATCTGAATACCTGAATGTCTGATCATCCTGCTTACCTACCACCATCTGTCATCCGTGTCCTGTCAGTTCCTCCTGTGTCCACCCATCGTCTGTACAGCAAGTATCCTCAAGTCATCCTCTTAACATCCCACTCAGCTCAACTATTCCTCTGCAAGATTGTGTGATACCATCTTCTGTCTCCATAATTCCAATAAACATCTACTTACCTGCATACCCTGTTGTCTCTCTCTTCTGTCCGTGACACATAAGGTATGTTCTTATATTTTACCTACGAAAGTGTAATGTTATGCAATTTTACGTTTAACATGGTTTTACTTTGAAGGTACAACATCATCATATTTGGTGGGATAGACGGGTTCTCACGAAAGGTAAACACATTTATTTCCAACCCAGTGGAATCTATCTATCAATCAATACTATTACTTATCTATCTATAATCTGACTATCTATCGGTGTTTGAATGTATTGAATGCTTTAAAGTATTACATTCATTATTTTTTGGTATAGATCATGTACCTGGAACCAGCAACAAACAACCGTTTAAGCACTGCCTTATCATTCTTTCTCCAGTCTGTGCAAAAACATGGCTGGCCTTCAAGGTAGGAGAAAATTGTTTTTCTGCTCACTTCCTTGCATTTAGTTAAACCCTCATCCGTCCCTCAGGTCATTTTGGCCCAAAACTGATTTTCCAAAATTATCCATCCATCCTCTCATGACTTAAATACTGAAGATTTTCATTTGACTTACTATGTTTTGTAGCTACAGTAACCCAGGTTCAAATGAATAATTCAAATGAATTACCACTTGTATTTATTTTTACTACAAATTCCATGGTTAAAATATGGTTAGTGCCACACCATATGCTACATTATTTTTCCTAAGGGTTGTGTTTTTGTCTGCACTAGCTCCCCCTAAACCTATGATAAAATATGATTATCTGTCTGCTAAATTACTACTGTAACATTACAATAGATAATAATGATGTGGTTTATACAGTATTTTGAGTGATTGTGAGCAATGGGCTGCTGCTGCTTGACTAAGTAAACAAAGACAAAACTACAATAGCATATTTCCAGATAAAACTGACCTGCACTTGAAACCCTGAACAGAAGTGTCACTTCTCTGCTCCAGCTGTGCACTTCCACTGTCCACTCAAATCTCTCTCTCGTGCATTGATTACTCTGAGTCTGATCCAAAGCCCAAGCATTGCCAGTCACGACTAACCGATTCATGATTTATTAGAGATTTAATTATCAAATGGCGGATTCGGAAATAATCGCTTTAGTACATTCGGCAGACAACTAAACAATATTAATATTAAAATAGCTGGCCAAATCGTCTGCCAGGCCACCGGAATTTGTCCAGGTTCTCCCGATGTTCAGTCCGCGCCTGATTTCCACAGACACGTGCAGGATTTATATATTTCCATTTTGCGGCTTAATATTCACAGACACTAGTCCATATTGCGTTATGATTCAAGTGTACTGACCTACTTTTTGTTTATTCGTACAAAATGTGGCATATTCCGTCCGCGTTAGGCTGAATTCCGTTTTTATGTCTGGATTCTACAAACCAGTCTGTGTTTTATATCTGTAAATTATAGGGCTAAGTAACTGTAATTTAATTACATATTTTTAGTAACTGTAACTGATTACAGTTACATTTATTTTTTATTAAATTACATAACGCCGATACAAGTAACTAGTTACTCCCCACGTTGGGGATTTCTAGTCATGTCCTCTTTTAGAAGGCCAAACAAAGTAGTTTGTCTTTCTCAACGAAACAGCATCACACACCACGGTCTAGAGTGAGCGGAGGCCGGTTTGAGAATGGCGCGGCTGACGGATTCTACAAAGGAGCGTCCGTTGGGCTTGTGGCCACCACTTGTGACAACCCCAGGCTGGACTTTGTCCACTGTGAAACCCGATGACAAAACAATACTACAACGAGAATAAAAGGTACACTTTTCTCTACACTGTTCTTTGCGTGAACATCTGGGTGGCATCATGCAAATCTATGGAATAAAATCACTTTCAAAAATAATCGTACATAATTCAAAACATTTGTGTGTAATTTTAATATACTCGTGCGTAATTTAAAACTATTGTACATAATTCTGTTTTTTGTCAGAGTTGGATTCCAAAATCTACGGCCACGTCAGTTTACAGATACGCGATTTTGTGTGTTTTTTTAGAGTACAACTCTAAAATGTACGACTGTGACAGTTTACAGACACGGCGCTTTTTTTCACAATAGCTCTGTTACACACGACATGCGAATTACGACCACGAAGTGCGGTGTGCGAAATGACTGTCAAAAATACATCAAGGTCACAGGCATTACTATTCGAGGGAAGATGAATCGATTCAACGAAGTGCGCATGCGCCCCACCAGAGTTTTAAACCACTGGCGCCGAAAAGGGCGGATCAGCAGCCAAGCGCTCACACCTCGTCTCAGGTAAGTTAATTATTATTTTTTTATCTGACATGTTTAAGCAGGGGTCATCAAACTTGTTCCTGGCGGTCATGAGGTCGGAGCTAAACTCTGAAGGACATGGGCCCTTCAGGACCGAACTTGATGACCCCTGTGTTTAAGGGTTAACGTTAGTTATAACTAATAACAGAGAGTAGCAATATTACAGAGAAAGTATAGTAGGTAAGATAAGCTCTCAGAGTACATGTAATGTTAGGTGCTTAAAGAAGACAGTTGTTTAGGAGGTCATCACTGCAGCCTGTAGCGCGATGATATAGGGTTACATAAAAGAATGAGCAATTTTAAGTGTTGACTTCCTAACAGCCGTGTTACGTGCACTGTACGTTAATACACAGGTCATGTTATATAAGTGTTCATTGTTTAAGTATTGAAGTCCATATTTCATGGTTCATCAGGTTCCGTTCGGTGACATCTTGCATACAGCCCAGAATCTGGTGTCGATGTTGACCAACACCTTAAGTGTTGGACAACCGAAAGTGGGGAACCAGTCCAATATCAGTGTACAGTCAGCAGAAGAAAGAAGGTCCAAGTCAAATGTGCAGTCAGTTCAGCAGGAAATTGCTAGGTGTGAGATTCAATGTATTTGTTGGTTTAATAAAATGTGTGTGTGTGTCTGTACTGGTGGAATATACAGTTTGTACAGTATATATATATTTTTGATTAAATACTGTATATAAGTTTCATCACACATTAACATTACATATATTAGTGTGCATGTGAGTGTTCTCAATGTTCTAAACTGGCTCAAAATAAAAATGAAGTCCTTTTTAGGTCATTTCTTGGATTTTTCAGAAAGGAAGTGAGGGGTAAAAAACGTTTTGGACCATATAAACGGCCACAGAAAACCTTTTTGATGTTTTTTTTTCTCCTTGACCAACAATATGAGAAAATGGCCAAAGGAGAGACAGAATTACAACTTACACTTACAGGACTTGCGAGAAGATCATTAACTATCACCGAAAACATGACTCATTCAGAGGTAAGATCAATAATGTATTTTTTCTTGTTTCTTTTGTGTTGGGTTAATTTTCTTACTCATTTTTACTCTGCCTTTGATAATTAAGCTATCAGAGGTGCTTGTTAATGCATATCCAAAACTGGCAAAAGTCTGCGGAGGATGGTTGCTTCACAAGTGCTCAGGTATGTAGGATCGTTTTGAGAAAAATTTCCTAACCTCTTAAAACTTATGTGAATTTAAATCATACGCGTTTATAGATATCAGATGGATTCTGTTAAATATTTTTGGTGTATTGTCTTTCTATATTCTGTTAAATACTTTGAATCATAGGTGGAGGTGGTCAACGGAAATTAACTGTCATCCCTCCTGACCCTGATGGGTATAATGGACAGCAATTAAAAACGTGAGCAGCAATGGAAAGAGCACAATGTATGTAGTTCCTCTGCAAGAGCAAATTGACATAACTCCATTACCGCCTGATGCAAGGGAATTTGAAAAAATGCCCAAAGCCCAGTGTGCACTATGCAGCAAAATGGTTCCCCTTCAGTGCCTTCCAGTACACATAAAACACTGTAAGATGGAACATGTGGATTTGTGTATCTCAAGTGATGATGTAAGTCTAAGATGTTTATTTTAGTCATCAGTGAGCTCTAAAAACAAGGTTGATGAGTTTCTGTTTTATTTCCAGTCGATGGAGAAGTCCCCAGACTCCCCACAAGAAGCTAATTCAACTTCTATTGACACTTGGAAAGAGGCGTGTGTTTAATAAAAAAAAAAAAAAAAAAATTATACTGATCTTTTATTAATATTTCATAAGCTCTGAAAACCCAATTTTTATGTGATTTTTACGTTTTCAGGAATTGGAAAAGTCACCAAATATTAAAAACTGTGCTTCAAATATAAATGAAGTCTGGACAGAGAAGGTGAAAAGGATATTTATTTATTTATGTGTTAAAAAAAATGCATTTTCAGTTTATGGTTTATGCATGGTTCCTAAAAGATTGTTTATGTGTAATCTAACTCAGTATTTTAATGTCACATCAGACTGCTGAGTGTCCACTGTGCAAGAAAACCTTTGACAGTGATGTTATAGAGATACATGCAGCCAACTGCGGATAATGGTAAATTACTAAATAGTTTAGTGTCACTTATCTAATATTAATAATTTCAATGTTTCCTATCCAGCAATTTGAAATATCAAAGCATTTATTTTTTGTTTTTGTGCAGAACATGATGATAACTTCAGTGACCCAATAAATACACTTCAAAAGTAAAAATGTTATATTAAGAAAGTGTTTGTTTTGCTTTGCTGGTACATTTCATGTTTCGTTTCTGTTTATTTCTATTACAAAGTTCTGGGGAGATTCTAAATTGGATCGGCAGTAAAGTTGATCAAACCAACACCTTTTCCATCTGCATTTCTCGGAATGACATCTACAACAGAGGAATGCAGCAGTGGCAGCGCCAAAAGAAATTGTCACCAAAAGACAGACTACCTTTACCTTTTTTTGGAGAAGCTGGGGTTGACTCTGGTGCTCTTAGCAAGGAGTTCTTAACAGGTATAATTAATTTAGTTTATTATAAAAATGTATGTTTTATATTTTATTGTCTCAACAGCTTGGATCGTAACTACTTCAGGTATGCAATATTTGATCAGTTAAAGGGATACTCTACCGTTTTTTCATATTAAACGGTTATTCCCTTATCTAAGACGAGTTGATCCATACCTCTCTCATCTCAGTGCGTGCACTTAATCGCTCTAGCGCGCGGTGACTTTAAAAGCACTTAGCTTACCCCAGTATATTCAATGGTATCTAGCAGCAATGAATTTAGAAGTGACCAAACACATCAACGTTTTCCCTATTTAAAAACATTTACACGAGTAGTTATACGACCAAGTATGGTGACAGAAAATAAAACGTGGCGCTTTTCTAAGCGGGTTAAAAAGGATAACTATAATGTATGGCGTAATAGCACTTTTGGGAGTACTTCGACTGGCGCAGTAAAAAAGTCATGCCTGATCCTCGTCCCACTATTGACAGAAGGATCAGGCGTGACTTTTTACAGCGCCAGTCGAAGTACTCCCAAAAGTGCTATTACGCCATACATTATAGTTATCTTTTAATCGCTATTAAGTGTGATTAATAGCGATTAAGTGAACGCACTGAGATGAGAGAGGTATGCATCAACTCGTCTTGGTTAAGGGAATAACATAGTTTAATATGAAAAAAAAACAGTGGAGTATCCCTTTAAAAATTTTAAACATGTTTCAATAAACCTTTTTGGTTGATTCAAGGTTTTGTTTTATCCACTGTGGTATGGTATTAGAAGTGCAGGAGAAATTATGGCTGTCAGTCTAGCACAAGGAGGACCACCTCCGTTTTTTTTTGCGTGCGTGGTGTTTCCAATATCTTTGCACTGGAGATTATGACAGTATACAGGTGACTACCAGTGATGTCACAGATTTAGAATTCTCCCTGCTCATTGAGAAGGTAAAATAGCAACCTCAAAATGTAAGTAAAATATAGTAATGTTTAACTCTGTAAAAGTAAATAAGTATTCTGTATTCTATTTCTCTGTATTTAGGTTAACTCAACAGATGACATGAGTGAGTTTACAGGTGAGATTTTAAGCTGTGGATACACTGGAAAAATGTCTGCCGACATGAAAAGCAACATAATCAGGTTAACTATACTTTTTATTCTCCTCAGAGTACAAAAAGTTTAATTTTACCTGCATTTGTAATCTTATGAAATGTATGGTAAATAACAAAAAGCATCACATTTATCATATAGTACATAAAAATTGAGTTACTGTATATTTTTTTTATATTGTTTAGTGTTTTAAACATTTGATGAAAAATTACATTTGCCTCTAGACCTATTGTTTTACACTCCACTATGAGAGTTGTTCCAATGCTTGATCAGCTGAGAAAAGGCCTGAAGCTCTACGATCTCCAGAAAGTCATGGAAATGCATCCAGACTTATGTCTACCATTGTTTGTCCTAGGGGAAAAAGATGACAGGGTAAACCATTGTGGTTCTTATGGTGTTTTCATAATGAGGACATGTTAAAGGGATAGTTCACTTTGAGATAAAATTTTGGTATGTTTTAGTTTACCTCAGGGCATCCAAGATGTAGGTGTATTTGTTTCCACAGTAGTTTCAATTTTGATATTTTTAGGTCAAACCTTTCTTGTCTGTCAGTCATATAATGCAGGTCTATGGTCACTATCTCAAAGAGCATGCACAGTGAAGTCCAAATTAAACAATTACCCATCGTAAGTACACATTTATGACCTAAGACACGAAACGAGCGGTTTGTGTGAGAAAACGAACAGTATTTATATCGTTTACCTCTTTTACACAACCAGCGCTTGCACAGACTTAGCCAGAATGCGTGCACATTTCACACACACCAGGAAGCGCGCGCGCCCTCAGATCACTTGGATGTGGTTGTGTACAAGAGGTAAACGATATAAATACTGTTCGTTTTCAAAAGCACAATTTGACAGTACAGGGCGTGCAGAATTATTAGGCACGTTGATTTTCTGATTATATTTTATTCCCAGGCACATTTTGCCAGTTCCAAACCATATTAATCTTAACTACTATTAATTTTATATTTAATCATTTATAACTGTTATATAATGGTTCATGAAGGCTGGAATGAAAAATGCCTTTAATTCAGGTGTGCAGAATTATTAGGCACATTTTATTTTAGATAAAACAAGCCAAAAAAAGAGATTTAACTCGGACTGAAAAGTCTAATTATTAAATCCCCATGAGAATGCAATAATAATGCAATACTATAAATGCTCATTGGGTAAGACAAAAACAGGTGGAGAAAAAAAATGCATGTTAATTCTTAATTCTTTTGCAGTTAACATGCATATTTGTTTCTCCACCTGTTTTTGTCTGACCCAATGAGCATTTCACTGTCCAATGGTCATGCCTCAACTGCCATTTATAGTATTGCATTATTATTGCATTCTCATGGGGATTTAATAATTTGACTCTTCAGTCTGAGTTAAATCTCTTTTTTTGGCTTGTTTTATCTAAAATAAAATGTGCCTAATAATTCTGCACACCTGAATTAAAGGCATTTTTCATTTCCAGCCTTCATGAACCATTATATAACAGTTATAAATGATTAAATACAAAATTAATAGTAGTTAAGATTAAAAGGTTTGGAATTGGAAAAATGTGCCTGGGAAAAAAATATAATCAGAAAATCAACGTGCCTAATAATTCTGCACGCCCTGTATAACTTGAAGGCATAGAAAATCAATAAAAAACAAACAAACCTGAAAACGCTCTTCATTGTCTCCAGATGAGGTGTGCATGTGTCCCATTATCCACATCTGGTTAGGGGTAAGCTCATTTTCAGACCGTAATGGATGATTGGAGCCTTCAGAAAAACTGGAGGTCACGCTTCAGACGTGGGAGGAAGACATAATGTGCACAAAACACATGAAGGGAATCTGACAAGTCCAACAAGCCATCTTCCTCAAGGCTGTGAAGTATTTCGTAATACAGCTGTGTTACGATGACCCAGACGTCTCGCCACAGGCGTTAAATTCTAGTGAATACAAAATGTATCAATTAAAAATTATAAATTACACGATAGTGATATCCTTACTTGTTTATTACCTCTGATTATGTACGCTTTTCCCAGCAATGAAGCTTCCTCTTCTAGTTACTTTCACACGAAACATGGTTTCTGCAACTGCCACATTTTCCACACCTTCATCAACCCGGACCCTGAAATGGAGGGGTGAAAGGAGAGTTTAAATCTGCTTGACTGCCATAATGTTAAGAAAATACAAAAAAAACAAACAAAAAAAAAAAATCTATAAAAAAAAAATATATATAACTATGATATAAACTCTCAAATGTAACTGTTAAGTCCAAAAAAAAAATAAAATCGGAAAAATGACCCATCCCAGCAGAAACATTATAATATGTTCTATTGGAGAGTGTGTATCGTGTGTGTGTGCGTGTGTGTTTTCTGCATTGGGGATATTCCATAGTCTCAGCCCTTCATTTGGGTATAAATCTTTATTGTCTCAGATTTTGTGTGTGTGTGTGTGTGTGTGTGTGTATATATATATATATATATATATATATGTATACACACACACACACACACACACATATATATGGGTAATAAAAAAAAAGCTGTTTTCTCGTAAATTCCATTCATTCCTTTGTGGGTCAAAATGACCCATCAGGAACACTTTTGTTACTTTTTTTATTGCACCCATTTAAACTCATCAAATCCACTCAGTTTTTGCCTGTGTGTGTGTATTCCTGGTGCAAGTATGACAAAAGAAAAGAGATCTTGGACCGGTATAATCATGTGCAGTTCAGGAGAAAACTCTTATTTTGCATGTCCCCAACCTAAGGATTTCAATCTTTTTCATTTCAGGTCCATACAAAAAAATAGGGTTGTCCATGTTTCAGAATGTGTTGGGGGTGTATGAGTGTGAGATTTCCCAGCATAATTTTTTTTCCCAATATGCCCCTCATGGAAATTAATGGTGCACACATGCGGTTTCATTTACTACACATAGTACCGAAGCTTGCAGTGTTTTCAGCCTCTGCTGCCTCATTATACGAGTACAAACATAATAGAACTGCTCTGAGTCACTTCATGACCATTTTACTTATTTATATCATCATATCATGTACAAAGAGACACCAGTGTTTCAGGAGTTTAGTACACAGAACAGGACACATGCTTAACATTAACAGTGTGCTCTCCCATTCAAACACCACTCGCTTGTTTTGGTGAAAGTGCGACTCATTGGTTGGGCATTACCAATCGGTTCAATGGAGGGGGAGTATTTTTTGTCTGATTTATTATGACATACTCATATTTGATTAGGAACAAAATTATTTTTACAAAATAAATGAATTCTATTGTAACCGAGCGTTTATGCAGGGTCCGCCTAAACACTTAGTAATAAGAAAACAATAAAACGAGAGACAGTCTGAACTCTTCTTGACTTTATTATTCCTCACACCAAAAAGAACTTCCCAAAAAAACCCGCGACACTCTAGAGTAGAAAAGTGCGCATGCCCATTGCCTATCTACGGCAAGCCCCGAGGGGATAAATGCATTACACACACACACATATAAAGAGCGCCCGTACATCCAGAATTAGTGCAATATAACAGGATCAAATAAAGTCTGTTACATATGTCCCCCCCTCACAAAATAAACGTCCCCGTTTATGTGCCAGAATAACATTCAGAAACCATAAACATCTGTGTACAATAATACACTAAACAAATTACAGAGCAAATTTTTAACATGATGGCAACAAGCCAATGAAAGGAACAAAACATTCCCCTTTTATATAGATTTCGTTTTCTCCAACTCATAAAAAAAATATGGAAAGAGAAATATACACATGGTAACTTTTCCTCATTTTTCAACCGCTTGCCCTTCTCTCTCTCTCTCTCTTTTTATAGAACAAGAGGCACAGCAATAGAGAAAAAAAAATTCTTACTAACCCTCATCCATACACAAAAGACATTTCAATACAGAACAAAATCCTTTAAATGGCCAGGAGGTCTACGAACTCGCCCAGTCTCAAGAAAATTTGGCTCAGACTCTTTAACTGGACACTGCGAGTCAGACAAAGAACTCAGATCTTTCTGGGGAGAAACAAACTTTGCTTCACCTGAAACTTCAGACCCCAGGAGAATTGACTCAGGCTGCGAGTCTGGAACATCGGACAGTGTCCGAATCTGTGACAAGGAAGAAACAGGTAATGTGTATGGCCGCACCCTATTATAATGCACCACCTGTGCCCTCTTACCAGCATCAAAAGGATTTACAATCCTATAAGTCAGTCCCAGTTCACCACATGAGTCCATGACTTGCACAATTTTATAAGGTCCTGTCCAATGTGGTGCCAGCTTCATGCGACTCTCCACCGGGTTGTGGAGCCACACAATGGCACCTACATCATAAGGCCGGTGACGCAAGCCAACATCATGGTACAGTTTTTGACGGTCGTGGGCTGCCTCACTGTGCATCCGTGCACTGCTAAAGGAGGAGTTCAGTTTTGTCATCAAGGAGGAAACAAACTCAGCATGCGATACCGATAACTGAGAGTCAAGAGCTCGAGAGGGTAACAGCACATCAGCGGGAACACGTGCTTCCCGACCGTGGGTCAAGAAGAAAGGTGTGAAACGAGTGCTTGAGTGAATGGTAGTATTATAAGCAAATGCCACATGCTTCACATACTCATCCCATTCCCCACCATAAGTCAACAGTGTCTTAGCCAGTTGATCAATCAGAGTTCGATTAAAGCGTTCAACCATGCCATCTGATTGAGGATGGTATGGCGTGGTGCGAGTCTTTTTAATGTTCAGCAAACGGCAGAGAGTCTGAACCACCTCAGCCTCAAACTGACGACCCTGATCTGAATGCAAAGTCTCTGGAACGCCATGAAGTAGAACATAGTCCTCAAACAGACAATGTGCAACTGTCTGTGCTGACTGATTTGGTAAGGGATACAAGTTGATGAATTTAGTGAAGTAGTCTTCAACAACCAGCACATAACGGTTTCCTTTTGATGTCGCTGGCAGCTCTAAGATGTCCATGGCCACTCTTTCAAATGGCCGCACTGACTGGGATCCACCCATTGGCGCACGGTGCGTTGGAACAGGACTGCGCCGTGTCTGACATGCCTTGCACTGCTCACACCATTCCTTGATGTCTCTGTACATAGAAGGCCAGTAACAAAATTGTCTTGCTCGTTCCCACACACACTCTGAAGAGAAATGGGCAGAAACTGGGGCTCTGTGCAATTGCAAAAGAATGTCAGAAATTAGTGCAGAAGGAACAACAATTTGGACTACAGGTTTACTTGTGAGGGGGCAGCAAACTGAGCGGCATAACAGTCCATCAATGATAGAAAGGTGGTTGAATTCAGTCCAAAGCTTCCGTAAGCACCGAGAAGCTCCTTGTAATTTTCTCCTGGATGGTCTTTGGGAGTGTGCCACCCAGTTCAAAGCAGTCTTAATGTCAGGGTCAGCATTCTGCATAGCTCTAATGTCTGACAAATTGTGGGACAGCGCATTAATGGGAGACATGCCATCTGAATTTACAAGTGAGTCTTCCGCCGTCGCACCACCTGTACAATCTTCGACTTCAGAGGAATGTACAATGTCAATGCTTGTTTGATTAGAACTCACCACATTTACTTGCAGCGCCCCTTCAACACTACCATCCGCCACGTTTGTGTCAGGTGTCTCAGGGCGGCGAGAAAGCGCATCCGCGTTCTTGTGATGTTGTCCATTCTTGTGTACAATGACCCAATTCAATGGATCAAGCTCCAGGATCCATCTCGCTCGTCTCCCTGTTGGGTCATCATCAATGGACAGACGCCGAAGAGCTAAGAGTGGTCGATGATCTGTGATGATGGTAAATGAGGCAAGTCCGATGTAGTGCTTGAATTCCCTTACTGCCCATACAATAGCCCACAACTCACGATCAAATGTGGACCAACGCTTCTGTGTGGCATTCAATGCTCGGCTAGCATATGCCACCACATGTTCGCGCCCATCTCTGTCCTGTGCAAGAACTGCACCGACAGCCAGGTTGGAGGCATCAGTGTAGATTTTAAAGGGCACACTGAAGTCAGGCAATATCACAACAGGCCCAGACGACAGCACATTTTTCAAGTGGTTAAATGATTGGTCGCATGTAGCGTTCCACACAAAGGGCACATTTTTACCAATCAGTTGGTTCAGTGGCGCAGCGAGTTTCGAGAAATCCTTGACAAAACGTCTGTAATAAGAACATAGTCCCAGAAATGCTCTCACTTCAGAAGGAGAACGGGGAACTGGCCAGTTTAAAACTTTCTCTGTGTTCTTGGGGTCGGGCTGAAGACCCTTCCGAGAAACTACATGTCCCAGGAAAACTACATGATCTCTGGCAAGGTGGCATTTTCGTGGGTTCAGTCTCAACCCTGCAGATCGGATTCTCGAAAACACCTCTTTAAGGCTTGACATGTGTTCCTCAAAGGTTTTATTGTAAATCAAAATATCATCGAGGTATACCATGCAGATGTGCCATGGAAGCCCTCTGAGGACCAGCTCCATTAGACGTTGAAATGTAGCTGGGGCGTTGGAAAGGCCCATCGGCATAGATCGCCACTGATAGAGGCCCTGTCCTGTTGTAAAAGCCGTCTTTTCTCGGTCCTCCTCTGCAACTTCCACCTGCCAGTAACCGTTGGAGAAGTCTAATGTGCTGAACCAGGCAGAACCTGCTAGTGCATCCAGTGTGTCATCCACTCGGGGCAGAGGATGAGAATCTTTAATAGTCACACTGTTTAAACGTCTGTAATCCACACAAAAACGCCAGGTGCCACATTTCTTTCTCACCAAAACAACCGGCGATGCCCAGGGACTACAGCTCTCCTCAATCACACCATCTGCAAGCAAATCAGCCACCTGTCTTTCTATTTCAGCACGTTTTTCAGGGGAGGCACGATGTGCACGAAGTTTGATGGGAGCCTGCTCACCAGTTCTTATGTAATGTTTCACCAGCTTACATTTGCCAACATTCTGTTTGGATGAGCTGAAGATGTCATGGAATTCCAACAGCAAGGCTGACAGTGCAGCTTTCTCTGAATCAGAAATAGGTGACTCGTCCAATGATATAGGAGGCGCAGCTGTGGAAGGGGTCACTGCAGCTACATCAACTGGGGCATGAAATAGCTGAACATCAGAACATCAGAACTGAGTATAACTCACCCAGGTGCATCCCTTGTTTCAATAATATGTCGTGTCCAGTAGGATTCAAAATCCGAGCCTTTGTCAGTCCATTGTGAACCCCAGCCAGTGTGTGAGCTACTATTAGACTGGAAGAATCTGCCACATTGGGTTCAAGGTATCCAACAAAGTCACTTGTTGCATGAGCTGCATTAGGTAGACACACTTTGACTGGCACCACTGACTCACTGAGAGGTGGCACATTTATAGTGGTTGCCAGTGACACATTGCAGCATGACGGAACAAAGTCTTTGCTGGTTAGTAGAGGAATCGTGATGTCCCACAGTTGGAGCTTAGCATGGCTGAGGTCCAGTAAGGCATGGTTTTTCAACAGAAAGTCCCAGCCCAGCAACACCGTCTGTGTGGTCTCTCTTAGCACATGAAATACATGCTGCCATGACTCAGTTCCCAGCTGGAATGTTACAGTGATGGTGCCCAGTGTATCCAGCATTTGTCCATTCACTGCATGGGCTGACACATAGTCTTTTCTCAACGGGCGATTACGAAGCGTAGGAATTGACATACGAAAATCTGCACTCATAAGAGACACACTGGAACCAGAGTCGACTAACATTTGAACCTCCATGCCTTCAATAACTCCTCTCACATATGACACTAACAGCTCCTTGGCAGCGTCCGAACTTAAATAATTGTCTTTTGATACAGAATTACAGTCGTCGACATTGTCAATTTGAGGGCCCATAGGAAACATAGCTGGTGTTTGGGCCGCAACATCAGCTACAGTTAGTTTCCCGGCTGATAGCGGCGCTTTTCTCTGTTAGGTGACATGAAACGCACTCCCCGCTTTCTCGAATCATCTTCATAGCTGTTCCATCTGCGAGAACCTGGGCTGGGGCTGCGTCTCGCAGGAGACAAAGGAGAGTGTGAGTCTTTATAGTTACAAAAGGTTTATAGAAGACAAAAGGTTGTTTAAGATATAACAGCATTTAAAAAAATTATATTATACTGTGTGTTAGTTTTAATTATAATACTTACAATTTTGATTAAATACTTTAATATTTTTTTTTATATTTAGAGCTTAACATAAAATAAACAAAAAAAATATCAATTATTATATCAGTTATTTATTTTCATTAGGCCTGTACTCAAATATTGCTTAAAATAATACACAGATATTTCAAAACCCTATTGTTTTGCTTGTTTAAACAAAACTACTCATTTAATTTCATCAACATATCATTTTTTAAATATGTTTTACCCTTATTTCTTTGCTTATTTTAGCCCACTTTTGGTTCAATTTGATTATTATATGTTAGAACTACTCACTTTTAATGTTAAAATCATTTAATGCATAGATACATAAACTGTAACGACCTTCACTTTCACTAAAAAGTGTAACTCAATCTAATGGGTTCAAGGTCATTACAGCTTCTAACACCTCCAGTCTGATCTTTAATTATTTCAGAGAAAAGGAAACTATGGTTCTGTTGAAACACAATGTTTCATGCACCCAGTGTGTGAGGGTGAGTGTCATAAAACCTTATAAACCTTACAACAATATAGTATATTAAAGTGACCATACAAACTGTATTGGTTCTAGTTACCGAATGTAAAAATGTACAGATAATACAGCATTTGAAGATATACTGTACAAAGCATGTATGCGATTCTTTCTTCTGTAGAACAAAAGAAGATATTTAAAGACTTTTGGGGCACAAACAACACTGAACCCCAGTCACTTTCATTTTATGGACAAACACACACACAGACAAACAAACAAACAAACACAAGGACGTTTTTTACATATATTTTATTGTGTTCCACTGAAGAAAGTAAGTCAAACAGGTTTGGAATGACATAAATAAATGATAAAATATAGGTAATTTTTGGATGAACTGTCCCATTAAAACGGTTTAGTAGACTGCAATTCCTTATCAGACATCCCTTTATCTTATAAATTACGTAAGTTTCTGATTCCAGAAATGTGTTTAGCTTCTGTTACACTTTAATATGCTCATAAAGACCCACACCTTCTAATTAAGCTATAAAATGAGTGCTGAAACAGACACTGTTTCATTCAGCTCCTGATCATGGATCGGCAAATAGTTTGTTTTACAATATTTGCATTTCAATTATCACAAATTTGTACTTTTATAGTTACACAGACAAAGGTACAAATTGTAACTGTAATACATCAGATGATAAAGGTAAAGTGCTGGGTATTGATGATTTTAGTTTTTTCTTAAGGATAAAAACTGTCTTTCGGCTAGTGCTGTACTTGGAACCCTCATTACACATTACTACTTACTATGGTGGTGTTTATTTTAAGTTAAAATTAACTGTATAATCACAAACTGTCAAATTCAATCGTTATTTGTTTTATATAAAATAATCTTGCACTGTCCTCCTTTTATAACATTATCATTTAATTTTCTCTCATTCTCTCAGTGCATATGCAAAAATTCTTGTGGAAATTCTTCTCCATCTTGCGATGAATGAAAGAGACTTTTCACACTTATTTTAGTCGTCACATATTATCAATCCAGCTAGGTCACATTATAACTATTTTAATAATTTAATGTTTTAGCTAGTTGCTACAATATATTCAAGTTAAAACAATAAACAATATATTCAAGTTGGCTTTCTGTTTCTATCTTGGCTCCTCATCACCAAGACGGCTGATCTTAAAAGCATTTTTTATATAAACTTGCATTCGACTGTAAGGTGCAAAGGTTTATAAAGTAAAGATGTACAATGAAATCTTTTGTCAAGCCCTGCCCAGATTTGTCCTGAGCAAAGCCATTTAGCAACAACTTCAAACAGATGAAATATCGAATGTGATCTTAAGTTATTTCAGAATAGGGAGGTTAGGAATACTGAATATGAGTTTGTGGTTAAAGAGTTCACCCAAAAATGTTATGATTACAGAATTGTAATTTTTGGGTGAACTATCCCTTTAAGAAGCCTAGTTGCAAAAATTGATGTTGATGTTAAATTGAATTCTTAACTGGTTGGGTGAAGAAACCATAGACAGTAAAAGAAATGGACACAGTGACCCCATTGGATTCAACGGAGACAAGTGAAGTGAATTAGAAGCACGCACTTCCTGGGAGTCGAGCTGTGACGAGTGGGGCGGGGCCGAGAGACGTGGGAACAGGAGCGAGACCCACGGAGAAGATGGAGGGATATAAAACCGGAGCGACGACAGTGACGGACAAGAGAGGACCAGGCCTGGGCTTTAGTTTGTGTTTGCTTTTTATTTGTGCGCGTCAGTCGTCCGTGAGGAGCTGACGCACTGTTTTGTCTTTATTTTGTAATTAATGTTTATATTTGATTGTCCGCCGGTTCCCGCCTCCTTCTTCCCGAAGATTATGAAGTTTTTAATTGGTACACGAGTGTACTGCGCAGACTCAAACTAGGCTTGAGGACGTAAATGTCATGTGAGCAACCTGTCTGACAGTTGTAAGTCTTCTAATCGCTGTGCCAAGAGAAATCTGAATCACCCACCGAATCTTGCAGATGTTGTTGAATAATTTTGTCCTGTTGCTTTTATGGACTCTCTATGGGCTTCTCCCTTGACTTCATGCCTCCAGATCCCCCCGATAGCCTTATAGACAGTAAAAGATTGCCTGCGAGCTTCTCCTCCTGTCCATACGGTAATTTTTCTACTGTGCGACGGAGAGTCGCTGGTTATGACGCAATCGTTAGCCTATTTTTACAAAAACTGCTTCTACGGGGCCATAACATAAGATACAAGGTAATGGAGCCTTTTACACATTTTCGTGTTTCTTTAGAAATAATGAATGGACAAATCGAGTCTTTAAACGCCTCAGATGTAAAGTTATTCGCTGTCAAAGTGACGCCAAAATGAATGGGAGTCAATGGGATGCCAACAGCAGGTGGGGGTCCGCTAGCCAATGGCGGCGCCCAGGGGTGCTTCAAAAAAATATGAAACCCTGCCCCCCTGGAAGAAACCCTAACCATTCCTAATATGACCGATTATGTAATTATACAAGCCTAAATTTTAATTTCCTGAAATGTAACTCGTTTCATTCATTTTTACTTTTTTCTGTAAGACTTACATTTTCTCCTAAAGACCCATCTTTCTTTATTACTAAAGAACACCGATGAGTTTTTGTGCAGAAAAACAAGTGCTAAAATTTAACAGTGGTAATATATGTGTATGCAGTATGATTGATTTAAATACTGTTATATTTAAAAATTGCATTTAGCATTAATTAACAGCAGGTGGAAACAGATAACATTTGTTATCACCTAAAGAACAGCTCAATCATTTTTTTTCCATAATTGTTTTATCAATTAGTTGTCCCTCATCTTATAATGCATTAGCTGTTTTTCTATTTGCATGTATAAAAATGAAATATTTTTTTATTGCTTTTAAAAACTTAAGACACATGTATTGTATTTGCAATACAGCCACAAAAGGGTGCTACTGTTGCATAATGTCTTCCATGCAACAAATACTTTTTCTCATTGCGTTCCACAACCATACTGTTTTGTTTCATTGACTCCCACAGTTACCTCTTAAAGCAGAGGTTCAGGTCTGGGTTTGGTGGAGGAACATCAAACTCTTCAAGAGTTTTGTTTCATTTACTCCCACAGTGGCACATTAAAGCAAAATCCAGCAGGATACAATGAAATGATAGTGGGGTATGATGACATGATACTTTGTATTGATATTATATATTTAAAAAAATAAGACGAAACAGTTATTTCAAAGAAAAACTTCCAATTCAAACAAAATTTGAAATGCAACGCAGTTGGGAATTCTGGGAATTTTACGGGAAATTACCATTAACCATTTAACAGGTTTGTTTTTTACAGTTAAAATCAAAGTAATTTTTTACAGTGCATACATAAAGTGCCCTTGAGCAAGGCACTGAACCCCCATTGCTCCCTGGGCGCTGATCTATAGCTGCCCACTGCTCCAGGTGTGTGTTCACTTCTCACTGCTGTGTGTGTGTGCACTTGGATGGGTTAAATGCAGAGCACTAATTACGAGTATGGGTTACCATACTTGGCAAATGTCACGAATTTCACTGTAACGCAAGTGTAACGCAATCTAATGGGTTCAAGGTCATTACAGCTTCTAACACCTCCAGTCTGATCTTTAATTATTTCAGAGAAAAGGAAACTATGGTTCTGTTGAAACACAATGTTTCATGCACCCAGTGTGTGAGGGTGAGTGTCATAAAACCTTATAAAATTTACAACAATATAGTATATTAAAGTGATCATACAAACTGTATTGGTTCTAGTTACTGAATGTAAATATGTACAGATAATACAGCATTTGAAGATATACAAAGCATGTATGCGATTCTTTCTTCTGCAGAACAAAAGAAGATATTTAAAGACTTTTGGGGCACAAACAACACTGAACCCCAGTCACTTTCATTTTATGGACAAACACACACACAGACAAACAAACAAACAAACACAAGGACGTTTTTTACATATATTTTATTGTGTTCCACTGAAGAAAGTAAGTCAAACAGGTTTGGAATGACATAAATAAATGATAAAATATAGGTAATTTTTGGATGAACTGTCCCATTAAAACGGTTTAGTAGGCTGCAATTCCTTATCAGACATCCCTTTATCTTATAAATTACGTAAGTTTCTGATTCCAGAAATGTGTTTAGCTTCTGTTACACTTTAATATGCTCATAAAGACCCACACCTTCTAATTAAGCTATAAAATGAGTGCTGAAACAGACACTGTTTCATTCAGCTCCTGATCAAAGATGGATCTGCAAATCTCAGTTTTTCTTCTGTTCGTTTTCTTCACTGCAGGTACAAAGACAAATAGTGTTTGTAATGTTATTGATTACAAATACAGATTATTGATGTCTCTCTGTTTTATTACTAAAGGACACTCTTTCAGCTGTTATGAGTGCAGTAGTGTGACGGGTTCTTGTACGGGTCAAACGGTAAAAACATGTCCCAGTGGATTCTCCAAGTGCATGAGTACAACAACAGTGACACAATTTGGTGAGTCCAAAATGACGGATTGAAATGTAACTTGTCACAAAACTTCTACTAATTTTTCCTGGAGGATTTTTACAGATTCAAACACAAAATATTCTATAAAGATTTCTGATATTTCATTTGTTTTCTCTCAGATACAAGTTGAATCTAAAAATGAGAAGAATTATAAATGTTGACATACATATAAATCAATTTTCCATCAAAATAATGTGCACTGTAGATCTGTTTTTTTCTGAATCATTTATGTTTTTAGGTGGCATTAACCAGAAGTTAAAAGATTGTGCTCCTGACTGTGCAAATGGATCCATGAACCTCGGGATTGTGGGGACGTCTGCAGTGTGCTGTAACACAGACCTGTGTAACGTCCAAGACGCTCCAGGTATTGTCTGATTTACTGACCATATGCAAATGATCATCTTTGAAGTCAAAACTCTTTCTATTCCCAAAGGACAGTCTGTACTATACTTCAAATCATAATTAACAAATAGAAGTTTCTTGTCAGATTAGATAATTTTTCTTCGTTGCCTGCTTAACTTTCCTGTGGAATCAAAAACTGAGGTTATAGTCTTTGGCTCTGGTGAAAATTCAGGGAGCAGAAGAATCGAACTGGACAACCTTGCTCTTTATACTTCTGGGATCAGAGTCTCAAATTTGATTAAAAAAAAATGCTATTATTATTAGTAACTGTTTTTTTTTTTCAGATACGCCTTCTCTCCTAAAATAAAATCTTTTCTCTCTGTGAAAAATTTAGAGATTGCTATCCATGCGCTCATTACATCTCGCTTGGACTACTGCAACTCTCTGTATGGCATTTCTAAATCTAAAAAAAAAGACAATGTACATTTGATCATGTTACGCAAATTTTGAAATCGTTGCATTGGTTACCTGTGCATCTTAGAATTTGGTTAAAAATTCTTCTCTATGTTTTTAAATCTATAAATAATCTGGCACTGGGCTATCTATCTGATCAACTTTATCCATACAATCCTACACGAAATCTGATGACTGGTGATCAAAGACTTCTCTCTGTCCCCAGATCATGGTTAAACCATAGAGGCGATAGAGCTTTTGCAGATGCTGGTCCTAAGCTGTGGAACAGCCTTCCAGCCTATATCAGATCGGCACAATGTTTTTAAATCATCTCTTAAAATAATAAAATAAAAGAATACTTTTTTTCCTCCTGTAGATCCCAGCACAAATTCCCCCAATGGAATGAAATGTTACTCTTGTGATGAGGAGAGCTGCTCAAACACAGTGAGTTGTTCAGGGAGTGAAGACCGCTGCATTACAGCAACAGGTGAGAATCTGGAAAAGAAAGAAGAAAGAAGATTAAAGTTGTCTGTTGCTGTTGTTTTTAATCTCTCTGATGTTTAAACATTTAATTCATATCATGTATACCAGTACAACTTAGACTCAACCCGTGTTTTCTTTCTTTTTATCAGAGAGTATCGAAGGCCAGTCAGTGGTTGTGAAAGGCTGTGTCTCTAAATCTTTGTGTGATACCAGAACATCGGTTAGAAATGTTCTGAGCATCTCATGTTGTGAGGGGAACCTGTGTAACAGTGCTCAGAGCGTCACTCAGAGCTTCCTGTTCCTCTGCTGTTCTCTGCTCTCCTTCATCCTGCTGCACTGAATCCAGCAGATCTTCTACAATGAGACACACTTTACTGAATATAAATTTTCTATGTCATATGCATTTTTTATTTGATTTGATTTGATTTGAATTTTCTTGTGACATTTATGAAATTAAATATTAAATCAGCTTTTCCTGGGGTCATATTTAATAAAGCCTTTAATACTGCAAAGACAACCAAACGATATACAGCAACAATTAAAAGATTAAGATCTTTCTTAAAAAATGATTCAATCATTATTGTGTTCAGAAGAAACATGAAAGACAATTATTTAATTATTTAAAAAAATAGTTTGTATTACAATATTTGCATTTCAACTATCACAAATTTTCTTTTTACAGTTACAGACACAAAGGTACAAAGTGTAACTGTAGTTCATAAGAAGATAAAGGACACGTGCTGTTTATTGATCACAATTTGATTTTTCTTCAGGATTTAGTCTTTAGTCTTTCGTCTAATGCTATAAACTTGGAACCCTCATTACACATTACTACTTACTTTAGTGGGGTTTTTTAAGTTAAAATTAACTGTATAATCACAAACTGTCAAATTCAATCGTTATTTGTTTTATATAAAATAATCTTGCACTGTCCTCCTTTTATAACATTATCATTTAAATTTCTCTCAGTGCATATGCAAAACTTCTTGTGGAAAATCTTCTCCATCTTGCGATGAATGAAAGAGATTTTACTTTTCACACTTATTTTAGTTGCCACATATTATCAATCCAGCTAGGTCACATTATACTTATTTTAATCGTCTACGTATTATACCTACACATTATACCTATTTTAATGTTTTAGCTAGTTCCAACAATATATTCAAGTTAAAATAATATAAACTAATCTTGGCTTTCTGTTTCTATCTTGGCTCTTCATCACCAAGACGGCTGATCTTAAAAGCATTTTTTATATAAACTTGCATTCGACTGTAAGGTGCAAAGGTTTATAAAGTAAAGATGTACAATGAAATCTTTTGTCAAGCCCTGCCCAGATTTGACCTGAGCAAAGCCATTTAGCAACAACTTCAAACAGCTGAAAAATTGAATGTGATTTCAGAACAGGAGGTTAGGAATGCTGAACACGAGTGTGTGATTAAAGAGATAGTTCACCCAAAAATTGAATGATTACAGAATTTTATTTTTTGTGTGAACTATCCCTTTAAGAAGCCTAGTTGCCAAAATTCATGTAATTCTTAACTGGTTGGGTGAAGAAACCCTAAACATTCCTAATATGACCAATTATGTGATTATGCATCCTTAATTTCAATTTACTGAAATGTTCTTTTTTTTCTGTTAGACTTTCTCCTAAAGACCCATCCCTTTTAATGATCTATCAAATAAACACTGCAACAGTATTTCATTTATTGCACATTATTTCATTCACCATCTAAAGATCATAGCAATTCATTACTTTTCTTCTATTAATTTTTTCACTGCAGGTGCAAAGTCTAATCATGTTTGAATTGTTGTTTGGTACAAATACAGATATCAGTGTCTCTTACTAAAGGACACTGAGTTCTTGTGCATAAACACTAGTGCTAAAGTTTAACAGTGGCAACATATGTTTATGCAGTATGATTGATTGAAATACTGTTATATTTAAAAATTGCATTTAGCATTCATTAACAGCAGGTGGAAACAGTTAACATTTGTACACCTACATCTTTGCAACTGCTGACAATAAACACCTAAAGAACAGATCAATATTTTTTTTTCATAATTAGTTGTCCCTCTTCTTATAATGCATTAGCTGTTTTTGTATTTGCATGTATAAAAATAAAACATTTTTTTTTATTGCTTGTAAAAACTTAAGATACATGTATTGTATTTGCAATACAGCCACAAAAGGGTGCTACTGTTGCATAATGTCTTCCATGCAACAAATACTTTTTCTCATTGCGTTCCACAACCATACTGTTTTGTTTCATTGACTCCCACAGTTACTTCTTAAAGCAGAGGTTCAGGTCTGGGTTTGGTGCAGGAACATCAAACTCTTAAAGACCAGATTCAAAAGCACCTTCCTCAAATATCTGTAGAAAGTGACGGACAGAACATCAAGATTAGCTTTCACTGGGATTGCAAACCCATTAATCATAAGGAGGTGTCTTCAAACTTTTACAAGATGACTGAATCATACAGCCAGTTGAGAAATAACTGTCAGTTAATCATTTTTTTTATTTAGTAAACACACACACACACACACACACACACACACACACACACACACACACACACACACACACACACATATATATATATATATATATATATATATATATATACTGTATATAATCTAGGTAATCAATAATAATGATGACTTGAACTCATTTGAATGTGACAAAAACAGAACATGACAATGGCAAACTTCACAATGAAATATATGAAAACATGAACAAAACCTAAAAGAAATACGTGAAATGGAGAAAACAACTGAACATAAAAATGTCTAAAATCATATATTATTGAACAAGAAACAGAACATTCTAGTAAATTATTTTCTATGAAAAATGACTTTAATATTCAACCAAAGAATAATGAGAAATGTCAGGCCTGCTTTGAATTTCCCCAAGTTTCGTAATCAAGCAAATTACATTTTTACTTCCTACAAACTGGCTAGATCTTTCATATTTGAAGTTTCCATTTTTAATTAGATCTCTGGTTTGTAAAAAAAAATTATTTAAATGAAATAAAAACCATGTTAAGCAGAAACATATATCATCAATAATATCCAATGTGTTAAATGCATGTATTATTACTACACCCATTTTAATCCTTTAATTGAACACCACATTATACTGATGTGCAAAGAAAATAACTAATCTTGGCCTGGTTTCTCAATACGTTCCCATCAACAACACAGGCTGTACCTAAGCATTCATAAGCAAAACACTAACGGTCAGATCCAGATTTCAATTATAAATATTAAATCTCTTTTGTCAGTCTCTTACTCATCTTTGACGTGATCCAGTTTCCTGCTCAGGCTTGTATTTGGTGAATATAATGCTAAAGTTTTCAAGTACTGATCTCAATGGAAAACAAACTAATGTGGTGCTGCTAGTTTGAGCATCAGTTTGTTGTTAAAGGTATAGTTCACTAAAAAGTGAACATTCATTTACTCACCTCATGCTCATTCTATGCAAACCTGGCCGTTAAAAGGAAATAGTATCTGTTAAAAGAAGATGGTCATTTTAGCAAGGTTTTGTATTTTGGTGATCATGTACATTTTGTTTTCTGGTGTATTTTATTCTGATATAATTTCTGTTGTATTCATGATGCAGAATAGGGCTATGTATATTGCAGAGATGTCACATCTGTCCTGCCCAAACACACCTTCGTGGAAGTTTCCAGTTATCCTGAAGACCTTGATTAGCCGGTTCAGGTGTGTTTATTCAAGACAGGAGCTCAACTCTGTGGGACACTGGTCCTTTAGGAGCAGGATTGGGCAATCCTGGGTATATTACGTTACAGATTTACAGATTCTCCTAATTTCTACTTCCCGAAGCAGTCATTATCTCACAAAGGCCAGTCCCTTTTCTAGGATATAAAATGAGCACTGAAACACATTATTTCATTTTTCTCAAAGATGGATGTACAATTCTCAGTCTTTCTTCTGTTAATTTCTTTCACTGCAGGTAAAAAGACAAATCACTTTAATCTCTCTTTTATACAAACAAATAATTGGATTTCTCTCTCACTATGTCTCTCTTTTATTACTTAAGGACACTCTCTCAAATGTTATGAATGTGTAGGGTCTTGTGCGGATCAAAATGTGAAAGTATGTCCTGAATCTCAAACATGCTTCAGTTCAACCACTATAACACAGTACGGTAAGTCCAGTGATTAACTGTCATATTTCACTGATGGGGGTGCAGCAAATATATATTTAAATGCAAATATAAGATTTATGATTGCAAGCATATTATATACAGATTTTTGTCACTTCAAACATTTTTACTTAGAAAGTTTTGTTAATAATACAATTTGTATTTGTATTTGAAAAGATTTTTGAAATGAGAAAAATTCTACATTTCAGTGTTTCACTGCTGGTCTTTTAGACCGAAGCGGTCATTTTATATTGCTAATTTTGTCTTTTCTCCTTTGCTTTACAGTTGTAATTAGAAAGTTTTTTCATCTATTTCGGCATATTTAAAAATAAATTCACCATTAAAGTTATGAGCAGTTTTCATTCCTGTGTAATTTATGTTTTTTAGGAGACACCACTACAAAGGCAAAGATAAAAGGTTGCTTTCCATCATATTCCTGTATAAGTGGGTACACAAACTTCAGCATTGAAAATATGTCTTTTTTCTGCTGTCACACGGACCTTTGTAACGCCCAAGATGCTCCAGGTATTGTACTTTCCTGATAATGTGCAAATTACAAATATTCAACACTGATTTTACATCCATAGGACATTCAATTCATAATTGTAGAAATTGATTGAATGTAGCCTTTAGAATTGTTTCATTGTATTTTGTACAGATCCTTCTGTAGATTCCAGTTCTACCAACTTTGATATCCCCAATGATGTTCCCAATGGAAAGAAATGTTTCTACTGCGATATGCAGAGCTGCTCAAACATAAGAGACTGTTCGGGGAGTGAAGACCACTGCTTTACAGCAACAGGTGAGAATCTGCTAAAGTCATCATTTGTGGGTCTTATTTTGAACATTTGATAGTTCTGTTTGCCAGTGGGAAGCTTGCACAATTATTTTATGTCACTTCAGCTTTCACTTCTAACTCTTTTCTTTCTTTTCAGCGAATATCCCAAGCCAATCATTTGCTGCAAAAGGCTGTGTCTCTAAAAAGGTTTGTGATGCCTCAGCATTGCTTCCTAGTGGTCAGGGCATCAAATGTTGTTCAGGGAACCTGTGTAACAGTGTTAGTGTCAACCAGAGTGTCACCGAGATCAACATCCAGAGTCCTGACGGGGCTCAGAGCGTCACTCAGAGCTTCCTGTTCCTCTGCTGTTCTCTGCTCTCCTTCATCCTGCTGCACTGAATCCAGCAATCCACGTACATGTTTGTGTGTGTGTGTGTGTGTATTACTTTAAAGCTTCATGCTTCAAGTCCAAAAGAATTCACAATAATATAAGTAAATAAATACAATAATAATAAGTTATAATGTAAATAGCATAATAACATAAAAAACATAACATTTTATAATAAATTAATTTTTTATATAAACTTTATTTGTCTACTTAAGAATGATGATCACTAATACTTATAAATACTTCATATTTTCCACAGTTAGTTCATAAAGATAAGTACTTTTGTTCAAATCGGTTGAAACAGCAGCTCAGTTGAGTTGAAAGACTCTACTAGCCAAAAGTATCTTATTTCTAAATTAAAAATATATTAAAAGATATATTTCTACAAAAAATAAAAATTAGCTCTACATTTTATTCATGTCATATAGGCTGTTATACAACTGATGATTTGCTATTTTAAAGCAGAACCTTTAAAAGTTAAGTACCCACAGTTCATTAGTCAAGCACTGAAAAAATAAGATTTGACATTAAGGAATAGTCTAGTTAGTCTCTAAACTAAAACTAGCTCATTGTACAACTGTAAAAACAAAACCGTTTTCCAGACAGCGATGCTATTATTTAAATACGAGAGTGCCATCTAGAGGACCAGACAAGTAATAACAGGATTCACCTGTAGCTGCCTTGAATAAGATTTTTTATCAAAACTAACTTATTTTACTATAATGTCTCAGTCAATAATTTATCAACAGAAATATAAATATTTAAACCATAACATTCATATGCATTACCTCACACTGACATCAGTGTAAAGATGCACTGAATGGGCAAAAGCGTATGAACACCTGAACATCACACTCATGTGTTCCTTCTGAATACTTAATGTTTAAATTAATTCAAAGCCTTATTCACGCGCTTATAGGGATCTGATCCTCCCTTTACTGCAATGACAGCTTCCACTCCACACAGATGTTTCACATTCAGAGGTTCAGGTCTGGGTTTGGTTCAGGTACTTCAAGCTCTTCAAGGCCAGATTCAAAAAGACCTTCCTCGAATTTGAACAACTCCCAATATTGGGAGTAATAATATTGGGAGTTGTTACAAAATGTCTGTAGGAAAAAATGAATGCATTACCTAACATCAAGATTGGCTTTCACTGGGATTGAAACCCATAAATCATAAAGAGGTTGTCAGTCTAATGTTTCAATCATTTTGGTTTTGTATGTTTTAGTAAATAATATCTGGGTAATCAATAATAATAAAGTTATCATCAATATTTCTGAATAACGAGCATTATAAGCACAATAAAACATGCAAATAAAAGATTGTCCATATTAATTTAACAATCAAAGAATGCTAGGAAATGGCACTCTTGCTTTGCATTTCCTCAAATTTGACAATCAAGCCAGTTTAATGCTACTTCCTGCAAATGGGTAAGACCCTTCATATTTTGAAGTGTCTGTTTATGTATAGATCTATGTGTTTTGTAGGATATACACAATAAAATAAATAAAATAATGCCAAAGCAAGCAGAATCACTCAGGCATCTTTCCTCAAAGCCATCATGTTTAGTGCTTCGTTAATGACAAAGTTATCAACATGATATTTGATGGAAAAGTATCACTGTACTTCACATGCACGCTAAATCATAAAAAGGTGGCATGAAAATACTTATAATTACAAACAGCAAGATTTGACATGCTTTTTTTGAACATAAAAAATTATGCATTGCTCCATCAAAAAGGATGACTCAACTTACTCCACCCTTTCATTACATATTTGTCTACCATTTTCTGGGCAAGTAACCTTTCCTTTATCTTACCTTCTATTTGTTTTTATTTTCATTCCCACGATTTTTCTTTCTTCATTCCTGAATACTCAGTCATTACCCATCATTCCACCCACCAGGCCAAACCTTAAGCTTTCTTATGTAAACTGAAGTCTTTCAGGTCCAGATTTGTATTGTAAAGATGCACCGTAATTAAATCTCTTACTCATCTTTTATCTGCTACCTGTTCAGGCTTGCTTTTGGTGAATAACACTCAACTAATTCAAGAACTGATTTTAATCTAAAACATAATCTAATGTGCTGCTAATTAAAAACTTAGAGCATCAGTTTGTGTTTAAAGGTACAGTTCACCCAAAAGTGAACATTCACTTACACACCCTCAACGATGCAAACCACGCTGTCTTTCCTTTGGTACAGAACAGAATGTTTTAGAAAGTTTTCTATTTTGTTTAACAAGTAAATTGTGTATATTACAATAGTAATATATTACAGAGTAGGGATACTGCATGTATATTTCAGAGGAGCCACATCCGTCCACCTGCCCAAACACACCTTTCTGGAAGCTTGCAGTAATCCTGGAGACATGATTAGCTGGTTCAGGTGTGTTTAATTAGGATCGAAGCCGGACAGTGGCCCTCCAGCTCAATTTTCAGAATAGAATTATCTATTCAACAAATATCCTTCAAAAATCTATTAAGTATAAAAGTTTCCATAAAAAAAAAAATCTAAGTTTTTTTCAGGATGCTTTGTCAAATACAAGTATTATTGGTGAGCATTAGAGACTTATTTAAAAAACATTTAAAAGTGTAATTATTCCAAACTTCTGATCATTAGCGTATGAATGCTTTTGAGAAACTCTCCAGAAAGAGGAAGATTTGGTGCATCTGCTTTTTTTAAACCCACTTCTTCTCATTTCATAGCTGACTGAATCTGATAAATCCAGTTTTTTCTTTTTAAGGTATTGTACCTATTGTAAATAGATTGACAGAAGTAAATCTACTATACACATTCATTAAAAAGACTAATTTCCTTATTCCTCATTTCTATTTCCTGAAATATCTTCATCCCCTTTTTCTAGGATATAAAAACGGCACCAAAACACATTACTGTATCTCATTCACCTCCTAAACAAAGATGGACCTGCAAGTCTCAGTTTTTCTTTTGGGCCTTCTTTTCACCGGAGGTACAAAGATAAATAGTGGTTGTTTTTAATAGGTACAAATACAGGATCTCTCTCTCATCATCTCTCTGTTTTATTACTAAAGGACATGCTCTCAGATGTTATGAGTGTAATGATTTGACGGGTTCTTGTGCGGATAAGAAGGAGATAACTTGTGAAGGTGAATCTTCCAAGTGTATGAGTTTAACAGCAGTGACACCAATAGGTAAGACCAGTTGATGAACAGAAATTGACGGTTATATTTGTGCAAATGAATATGCAGATTAGATTTCTGCTGTGCATGTGAACTTGTCATACCAGTATCATTCTTCCTTCCTTTTTTTTTGTAGGTAACACTAGTCCTACATTAAAGGTTAAAGGTTGTACTTTACCTAATAACTGTCAAACCATGTCCTACAACTTTGGCAGTGCAAAGATGTCTTCTTTCTGCTGTGATACTGACCTTTGTAATGCCCAGGATTCTTCAGGTATGATACCTTAATGTTCATAGGCAAATAATCCAATCAACACTCATTTTACTTCTATTATCAGACATTATATATCCTGCTATAATAAAGAAATTTTTAGAGTACAGACCTTGAGTAAGGTTTGATGTGAGAGACATGTCTCTGCAAATATAAAATCTGGACGAGCACAGTGAGTGTTGTGATTAGACTTCTATAATCATTTAAAATGTACAGTCAGACTTTCTAGGTCATTAGATAAAGTTTCATTAGATATAATTTGAACAGAAAAAAAAAAAACTTTTGTAGGTTCCATCTCCAATGGAATGAAATGTTACTCTTGTGATGAGGAGAGCTGCTCAAACACAGTGAGCTGTTCGGGGAGTGAAGACCGCTGCATTACAGCAACAGGTGAGAATCTGCTAAAGGAAGAAGAAAGTCATTTTTATTTCTGTTGTTTGAAACAGATCCCATACACCAGTAAAACTAAGACTAACCTTTCTTTTCTTTCTTTTCATTCAGGGAGTTTCGGAGGACAGTCAGTGGGTGTGAAAGGCTGTGTCTCTAAAGCCATTTGTGATGCCACAACATCGGTTCCTAATGTTCAGGATGTCTTATGTTGTTCAGGGAACCTATGTAACGGTGCTCAGAGCGTCACTCAGAGCTTCCTGTTCCTCTGCTGTTCTCTGCTCTCCTTCATCCTGCTGCACTGAATCCAGCAGATCTTCACATTCTAAAGCAGCAGCAAAGACATGCATGCGTTGATGTACAAAAATACAATTCATAATTCATAATACAATTAGTTTATGTTTTGGGTTCATATTTAAAGGTTTGTCCTGTAAAAAGGGTGCTATATATATATAGCACTATAGCACTGAAGGCATCAAGGGCTATTTGACCAAGAAGGAGAGTGATGGGGTGCTGGACCTGGACCTGAACCCAATCCAGATGGTTTAGGGGTGAGCTGGACCGCAGACAGAAGGCAAAAGGGCCAACAAGTGCTAAGCATCTCTCAGGGAACTCCTTCAAGACTGTTGGAAGACCATTTCAGGTGACTACCTCTTGAAGCTCATCAAGAGAAAGCCAAAAGTGTGCAAAGCAGTAATCAGTAATTTTGTTATGTATATAATTCCATATATAATTCCACATGTGTTAATTCATAGTTTTGATGCCTTCAGTGTGAATCTACAATTTTCATAGTCATGAAAATAAAGAAATCTCTTTGAATGAGAAGGTGTGTCCAAACTTTTGGTCTGTACTATATATATATATATATATATATATATATATATATATGATCTTTTTATTATTATTATTATGTTGAGAACAAACAATATGCTCATATTAAATATATATATATAAAAAAAAAAAAGTTTAACAGGAGACATTTCCAGTTCCAGGATTTTCTTGTTCACACTTGCAGTTTTTTTCACAAATTCATTTTCTATTATTTTGCTCAATACTACGTATTTTATGTGTAACTCGCAAGAGGTATAATGTGTAACTGTAATACATAATTCTCTGGGTAATGATTCAGATTCAACGATTCGATTCTGATTCACAAGCTCTTCATGTCTTTTGCTTTTCTGGGTCCTTAAAGGGTACGTTACATAACATACACAGTTTCACCTAATCTCATGTTAATCTTGAGTACCTATAGAGTAGTACTGCATCCTTCATATATCCAAAAAGTCTATAGTTTTATCATATTTGTAAAAGAAAAATACAGCTTTGCGATTCTTTCCGGTAAAAGCCGAGCTCCTGAAGGCATGCCGAGAGCGGAGCTATAATACTGATGTTTCGTGTTGTTTCCATTAACATATTCACTTATGTGCTGATTTCCAAAAAAATACAGAAATCTCATGCAATTGTACTTACATGAATGGGGTCTTTTATCACAGGGATGGCTCCATGTTTTAATAGCAAATGATGTGCAAATCCAGCGTCGACTTGGGCCTTGTTTATAAAACATTTGTCACTCAAATGACCACAACACACAAATGCTCTTAATACACTCCGTTACTGCCCCGGGAAAACAAACGGCATCCACTGTTCATGTAACGCTGGGTTCTTATATATATATATATATATATATATATATATATATATATATATATATATATATATATATATATATATATATATATATATATATTCAAGTGTACAGTTTCCTTTTATTGCATCTTGAAATAAATATTTCTGACTTCTGTATCGATCTGTGCTGTGTTGTGTTTTTTTATTTTTATTTATTTATGTGTTTTTGAAGATTACAGCCTTTAATCTCAAAATAAATGTGCATATAAACCATGAACAATTTAATTATAGCTGTATTTATAAAATGCTTACTAATGACTATTCATTTTGGCAGAAGGCTTTATAAAACATGAACTGACTATTTACTAATGCTTAGCTAATGAATGCAGCTGACACAGTAAACTTTCCTTCACATCCAAAAATGCACTTATTTGGAGGCATTCTCAAACAAATCCTACGCAGCGCTGCCTACGATTTTGAAGCGCGTTGATGTGCGCGGTCTCGCTCTCCTCTAGCCAACGTGTACGCCGGCGCGCTTTTCCGACAGAAATGCTCATATAAGGACTTCCGCTCTTGTCTACGGCCAAAACTTGTACCAACCCGGAAGTAAAGTGAAAAGTGAAGTGACATTCAGCCAAGTATGGTGACCCATACTCAGAATTTGTGCTCTGCATTTAACCCATCCGAAATGCACACACACAGAGCAGTGAACACACACACACTGTGAGCACACACCAGGAGCAGTGGGCAGCCATTTATGGTGCAGCGCCCGGGGAGCAGTTGGGGGTTCGATGCCTTGCTCAAGGGCACCTAAGTCGTGGTATTGAAAGTGGAGAGAGAACTGTACATGCACTCCCCCCACCCACAATTCCTGCCAGCCCAGGACTCGAACTCACAACCTTTCGATTGGGAGTCCGACTCTCTAACCATTAGGCCACGACTTCCCTAAGTAAGTTTTTCATGTTACGGTGTGCTAGTTTGTTGCGGGTCATTCAGTAACACAAGCTTACTTCAAGCTGCCTTGAAGGACAAGAGCTCATCTTTACAGACTGAGATGATCGAAGGTCAAATATTATTTACATATTTAGTAATACAAATCAGCGCGAGAGCATTCCAATATGCTCGCCACTGAGTGGCGTCTGTACTTCCCGGTCAGAGAGCACCTGTCAATCAAAAGCTCACTATCCAATCAGAGTAGGTCACTGTTAAGCCCGCCCCCACGAGAAGTTTGTGTCAAAACACCAAACGAAAAACTGCGAACTGTAAGTGAAATCTGTGGCAATCATGGCCGCATTAACAATAGGGCTAGGCGGAGCTTAAAGAGTAACTAAACCCTAAACCAATTTTTTTAGTTAATGATCTGTAAGAATGGGGCTTTATTAGTGATGTTCATTGATTCGAGTAACTTTTTTGACATTTGAGTATAAAGTGTTTTATTTCTACAATATATGGTTTAAAAACGTCTGAGTGCTGCCCTCTTCAGGTTGAACGGTGGCTACTGCAGTTGATTTTTCCTATTGGATGTTGCGGTGGCAAGTGACGTAAGCGGTGGCAGGTGACGTAAGCAGTTTCCAGCTCACCACGCCCCTTGGTACGAGCTACCACGCCCTTGGCAGTATAAAACCATCTTGTTCCGTCAAAATCACTGTAGTGAGTCAGGAGTTGGAATTGCGAGTATTGAAAACGACCTGGATAGAGTATTATAGCATCTATTTAGCATACCATTTAAATAGTTATTTATTTTATTTCATGTAGCCTATGTAGTTAATTAGCATAGTTGTTAGTGTAATGTTAGTATTGTTAGAAGCATAGTTAGTTAGTAGCATAGTATTGCCTCAGTTAGGATAGCTTCAAGTTAGCGTAGATTTATTTACAGTGGTCAGGATGGTACGTGCTGGTTACTGGTTGCAACAGCATGGACCGTATAGTTTTCCAGCAGACTTGAAAATTAGGCGCTGGAAGACCACGATTTCCCGTCTAGAGCTAGAGTGTGCAAACTGCATTTTACACGGGATTGCTTCTCCAATGCAATGGAGGTGGAAATGGGCTTCTCCACACAGCTCGCACTGAAAAGCGATGCGGTGCGGGAGTTAAGACCACAGTTTGAGCCAGCGGCTCGAATTAATATGGCTCAGGCCACAGACACATCGACATCCTCCACTTCAGGTGAAGGTGGGGGAGAAAAGTCCTCTACTTCAAATTAACGCTCTGTTGCAAAGCTACTTGCGTCACTACAGTCAATCTCCATTTTAGCGACTCTGACAGCAGCTGTCAATTAATCCGTCACTGCGAGTCTCAGGTTCACGCCCCACGCACTCAGCCCCGCCCTCGGTTCATCCCATCTATCTCCGCTGTGCTCTGCCCACTTTTCAGCATTTTTCAAATATTGCCAGTGGGTGGAGTCAAGCTCTGACCAGGGGTTTAGTTACCCTTGAAGGCGGATTGACCACTAGCCATCTGATTGCCAAAGCCTTACCTCACGCCCCCCACACATTAGCCCTGTTATTTAGTGGCGCTTTGCCGTATATTCCATGCATTATCATGGAATCATTATCATTAATATTATAGTGACGGTTCGCAAAGACCCGACTCATTTAGTTACTGTGTGACAAGCCAGACCGCTCTCAGGAGTCACGCACACCATGTTCTCACTCATGCAGTGATTACGCACCGACATACAAGAGAGAGCTCAGAGCAGCTTACTGGGTTGCCAACCGTTCTGTATAATATGGAATCGTCCCGTATTTGACACATGAAAGTCTTGTTCCATATAGAACTGATACGGAAAGCAATTTGTTCCGTATTTTTGAGAATCAATTCAGAGACAGATCCATGACAGACACACACATAGCTTCTAATATATATGCCAGACCATGAACGAAGACAGGGCCGTCGCAAGTGGGGTGAAAGGTGGTGACGATTATAGGGGCCCACGGATGAGTGGGGGCCCCCGGCGATCTCAACCGTCTGGCTGAGGCTGGCCTAAAAAGACGATCAGGACAGTTGACAGGCCACTGCTGCGTGTCGTCACAAAAGCTTATCGTTTTCATGTGTTTTTAAGCCTGACCACTTTCCAATTTAAACATTCAAAAGAGTTTAAATCATTCAAAAACAAGACGCGGGAAAGCTGAACTGGTTACTCGCGCGCTGTGTTCGGTGCGCATGCATTTCACAGTCTCTCAGAGCTGCGTCTCACAGACAGCGACACTGAACCGAGCTCTCCTTTGTGAAGTTCTCCTCGAACTTCCTCCTGCACCCCAACGAACAAATACAAATCGCAGTTTAAACAAACAGAAAAGGATGTGAAAAAGCCCAATTCAACACCGCGGTGTTCTGGCGTTTAGGGCTCAAGCAGAGAAAGGCATCTCAAAACACTTGAACACACAATTCTCTTTTTGCTCTTGTGCCGACAAATACATACAAAATATGTCAAAAGTGAAAATATAAAGTGACCGCACCTTATTTAGCCACTGGCTGCTGTAATGTTAATCCAAGAAAATTAAATTAAGAAAATCGCTCACTGCTCTTGGCTGAAAAAAGTTTTTAAAAAGTTTTAATAGGTGCAGGACACTATAATTAATTTAGGTAAGTGAGTATAGCAAAATAAAGCGAACTGTGACATATTATACCCAAAAAAATCTTCATACAGCGGACAACTAGTGAAATTGATAGAAAAAAATGGGACCAAAAGTTATTCAGACACTTTGACCTCATGGTTTGCTTATTTATTTATTTATTTTTCTTTAATTGCTAATGCAACCTATTTCAGTGCTATTTTATATTTAATTATTTTGTTTTTCTGTACCTGTACACCTACAAACATGAAACAACTTAAACATTGTGCAATTAGCACAAATAAATAAATAGCCTACTAATTTCTCCACGTTTGTCTTTGAACAGCGTAACGTTAGCTTTTTAACATATTGGAACATCATCAGAGAATGCCCTTTTAATTGGTCGTTTCAGGCATTGTGAGTCACGTATCGTAGCAACGATGACGACAAGTGACAACAGCGGGAAATGTAAAAATGACTACCTCCGAGCAGCCGGCGAAAAAGAAAAGAGGACAAAAATATAGAATTGAATGGGAAAATAACTACCCGTAGCCGGAATGCGTGAGGAACAATGAATACAAGGCCCAATTGTACCATATGCCGTCGCGTTTTTTCTGTCTGTCACGGCGGAGTGTGTGATATAGCCCGCATCAGGCGATAATCACAAGAGGTGCGAGAGGCTGCGGGCGCATGAGGAAGCGACGTCAAGGTTGGTTGCTTGTCTGTCAGACCAGACGATTCCCGAGGCTGATGTGGTAGGCGATGTAATCGTGTATTTTTAAAAATCAAATATAGTTGATAAGAAAGTGGCCTAACATTCCATATACATCTCCCCCTTGTTGTGTTACGGTCTCCCGCTCCCTCATAATGTCAATCATTTCTGATGGGTTTCTTAATAAGATATCTGGAGGAGGAAAATTATTATTATTTAATTAATAATTGTTTTTTTTTTGTATTATTGTTTTGCACTGGAAAGAAAGTTAATTATAATGGAAGTATAATTATATAAGGACATTTGAAAGTAGTGAAAAAGTGAAAGTGAAGTAGTGAAAGTGACGTGACATTCAGCCCAGTATGGTGACTCATACTCAGAATTCGTGCTCTGCATTTATTATTTTTTTGCACTGGAAAGAGCATTCTAGAAGTCTAATTCTATTGAATAAGTTTGCACAAGTTAAAGCATAAGTTAAAATTAAAACGTATTATAAACTAAAAAAAAATCCATGGTTCATTGTTGGCAAAATGATCATGATAGCCTTTATATTTCACATCTATGTGGTTCAGTCTTGTATATTGATTAGGGCTACTTTACTATTCTATAAATATATAGGCCTAATAAGTTGTATTATAATATGCTATACTGTATTAAATATATTAATTTAAATGTATCAGTTAGTTTCCACAATATTCACCAGAAGTCATCATTTCAACGGTTATTTTTCAAAAATTTCTTCCGTGTGGTTATGTCACCGGGAGAGAATTCATTTAGTAAATGCTGGTTTTGAGACCATGGTGAACTTGAGATGGTTTTGCACAGGGCACTTGACTTGAGTTCAGACCCTGAGGTCTTAAAGCTGCTGTCGCCATTTGTGTCAATGTTAATCAAACATCAGAAATAAAGTAATTTACTGCCCTTGACTAAATCACTTTTGTAAAATAAATAAGAATGAATGTTGAATTTATAGTGAAAACTATGTATTGTATATTTGATTACTTTATACAATATAATATTATTCAGTGCTTTAAGTTTTTCAAGTAGCTATTTTCTTAATTGTATATTGTAAAGGAATTGGCAACTGTTATTCTGAATGATTCTAGATTATATTTATGTAAAACAACTTCAGCAGTGTTTTAGAAAAATGCGGGGGATTTTTTTTCTCTCTATAGTTGGTGAGCTAAAGTGGTGGGGGGGCCCTGCAGTAACTGGTGCCCTGGTGGCAATGCATTCACAATCCACGTTTAGCGAAAACGATTCTTTGAAAAACATTAACAAAGAATGAAGCATATTTGAAGAACCTGTTAAATCTGTGCGACTGAGTTCATTTTTTTTTTCATTTTCACTGTGCTTTTCTTTTTTTTTAATGGCATATTTTGATAGTTTCTAAAAAAGTTACGTTCAGTTTTATAAAGTTTCGTTAATTTTTATTGAAGCATATGTAATTCCATAGAAATGATGCTATAATGAAAGCACAGACTTTGAGATGATAAATAACTAACGTTACAGTGCTGTAGTCTACTACGTGATATGTTACCCACTTTTAAAAAGCCTGAGGATACATAACAACTTCGTTTTGTGTCAGAACTTTCACACTTTCATTCATAAAATCACCCCGTCTGTGTTTGAATTGCGATTGAATCGCGGAATTCAGTCACAAATGGAACTTGCTGTATAAAGCAGAACGACACGGAATTCGGCCATTTTTGAATGAATAAATCAAAAGTAGGGCTGTATATTTAATAAAATCTCGATGGGGACTACTAGTGTCTGTGAATATTAAAGGTGTTGTTTTACATGTCTCTAGGAATGAGTGCTCAGTGTGTGCTCTACCACACACACACTAAAGCACGTGTGGTGTTTTCAGCTCTTATTTTTCACTGTATTGACGCATGATGTAGGCTACACATGTACACAGCGCGCTATGAGAGGATTTCACTATTTGATTCAGGGGCGTAGGAGCGATTTTGGGGGGAGGACAGTAAATGCCAGGGGAGGTTCGGGGGAAATTCCCCAGATTTATATATATATATATATATATATATATATATATATATATATATATATATATATATATATATATATATATATATATATATATATATATATATATATATATATAAAAAATATATAAAGCACCTAAATGCTCATTTCTAATGAACATTTGTTTTCTAATTTATTAAATATTGATGAAAATAAATATAAAGTATATATATATATATATATATATATATATATACCGGCTTTATATCAGCCATCAGCCACCCTGCTCTCTATGATTTCGGCATCGGCCATCAAAAAGCCAATATTTCTGGACCACTACAGAAGACGCAATGCAGTAAAGGTGGAAATATAAAAAATGGAATCAGCTGTTAAATGTAGAATATCACTGAATCTGACAAAATTGGAATTAAAAAAAAAGGATTTCAAAGGGCCCTATGTAGCTTTTCATTATAAAGCTTCAGCGATAAACTATTTTTACGTTTAAATATATACACCGTATTTTTTCGGACTATAAGTCGCACCTAAATATAAGTCGCATCAGTCCAAAAATACGTCATGACAAGGAAAAAAAACATAAGTTGCACTGGACAATAAGTTGCATTTATTTAGAACCAAGAGAAGACATTACCGTCTACAGCCGCGAGAGGGCAGTCTATGTTTTCAGTGTAGACTTCAGGAGCACTGAGCAGCATAGAGCGCCCTCTCGCGGATGGAGACGGCAATGTTTTAACTTGATTCATTTCTCTTGGTTCATGTCAAATTAATTTTGATAAATAAGTCGCTCCTGACTATAAGTCGCAGGACCAGCCAAACTATGAAAAAAAGTATGTCTTATAGTCCGGAAAATACGGTAATCATAACAACAACTAGTTAAATTAGTTGGACACAGTTCCCATGTATTCTTTTATCCTACAAAAATTAGCATTCTGTCATATTCCCATTACCTGTTTCTCACTTGGACCTAACTCTCCCTGTTCTGTGGTCTCTTCATCTCCTGTCTAGGAAAGTAACATGTTTGAGGACACAGAACTGGTTTCAATGCAAACTCTGATGACATGCCGTTGGCCTAATTTTCTATTAGTACTAGATCTAAAGTACATTTACTATGTGAATTTTAGAATATACTGTATGTAGCTATCCATACAACTTACAAGCTCGTTCTCCTCTGTCCTCTTCCTCTTAAAGTATTGTAGGATACTCATCTCTGTGTGAACATTTTGACTAATGTTACTTCTACATAGTTTATGGACATGTATCAATGGCACATTGAATTCACATTAGCTAATTAGCTATCATTTGCCTGTTTTACACAACATAAAATAAAAAAAATTTGCTTCTAAGTAGGCTAAATTTGACAGTTTTTAACAATACAATAAAACTAATGATCAAACTGAAAACCAGCAATCTCCCTCAAATACAAAGTGCGTCTGTGAATAATATTGTTGTTTAACGTTAGTTGTAACGTTAAAATCAACCATCCAAATCTGTTTGGCAGATCCAGCTGATGTATTCCAGCCCAAAAACTGTTCAAAAACCGCCAAAATGCACACAAAACCACCAAAAATATGTTAGCACTGATCAGTATTTATTTCAGTATTTTTACTTCCACGTTTTTCTTTTCTACTATGTTACTGTTGGTTACATTTACATACAAGAAATAAACACTGGCTGCCGAACAAGCGTGCCGCACAAGCCCTGAAAAGTGAAGCCAAAACGTCTCGATCGCCCCCTGGTGAGTGGTCCTAGTATAGGTCATAAACCCCGCCTCCCCATGTTATTCAATGGGACGCGAGACCAACTAAACAATTAAATTACCCTTCAAATATCTTTTTTCCGAAGCTGTTTTTTGTCATTTACTGTAGTTTGTATCACGCTAATGTAAATTCAAGTGTTCGTTTTTAAAATAAGTTGTTTTTTAGATTATTTAATGCTCTAAAAATGGTGGTGTGACGTCGTGATTGACAGCTGTGATTGACAGCTCTCTGAGCCGAGGAGGCACTGAAGCATCAACAGGCTTTTTTCATGATCTTCGGAGGACTGAGGAGATTGTATTTACCTTATTTTAATGAGATTGGAGTGGAACGGAGCAGACAGAGTTCACAGGAGCAGGACTCCACTTCCAAAACAGTGCAGATTACGGTATGTGCATTCTGCGAGGGAGAGTGAGGGCGGGGCACAGGGGCGGGGCCGTTGATTTCGCGGCTTTAAGGCTTTACTTCCTGCTTGCTACTGCGCATAGCTACTGCGCAGAACTGGTCCCTAGATCGCTATCTGCGCAGGCGCAAGTCCAAGATGTCAGCGCCATATCGGGACACTGGCGGCTTCAGTTTTGACCAATGGAAGAGAGCGAAGGCGAGTCGTCCATCTTTTTTTACAGTCTATGCTGCCGAAGCATACATAAAATAAACCGTTTTATGTGCATTAGCGCCACCTTTTGGACTGGAGTGTTGCCCTCCTTATAAATAAATGATTCCATCAAAACCTTACGGCGAAATGACAATATCCTCCACACACTCGTTTATAAGGCGGCCTCTTGCATCTTTGCTAGTGGATTTTATTTCATCCAGTGACATGATGGGTTTTAACTTCATTCAGGAGATTTTGGGTAACTGCACAACTGACAGACTTTGAGCGCACTGCCAACGGTGCGTGTGTGTGTGTGTGTAACCATAGCGACAAAACGACAAACTTTCGGAACCTGCACTTAAGCCTATAATTTCGTTTTAAAAAAATTAAATATGGATTTAAAAGTTTCAGAATGGATTAATTTGGAGACTCTGAAATCAACAGAGATAGGCAGGCAATACAAAACAAAATCTGACATTGGGAAATATTGAGGGGGACAAAACTTGGATTTTGAAATGTGGGGGGGACGTGTCCTACGCCCCTGATTTCATTTGATAAAACTATCGTCATTCATTTGTAACGTATACACAAACAGAAACTTAAATGTCTTTACGACAACCTGTCTAAATAAAATGTCGGTATAACTTGAAGAAATTTAAACAGAAATATTGTATAATAATAATAGTTGATTAAAAAACACAGAAACTCTGTCTACAACCCACCACTACAAAAAAAAACACCACTTTTTCAAAAACAATTTCTAAAAGTACATTTGTATTTGTGCCTATAATGTTTATTATTATTGTCAGATAATAAAACATTTGCTTCAGGGACCATATTCATATAACATCTAAGGCTAAATGTAGCTCTTGACTGCTTGGGTTATATGGTTATTAACACTAAAAGAAAATCAGTTGAGTCTCCCCAGCTGGAAATGTCATTGGCATCTTGTGTTTCTTATAATAAATTGACATGCTGATAACACTTAATCTTTCATAATACTCTCAATAATGCTCTCAATTACATTAGTGAGTGTGGTGGTGCTTATGGGGTAACGCTCTGGGACAGGTGAGAGTGAGGTGGGGGATCACAGTATACTCGCTACAAAAAACAAAGTTTAAAATGTGACACTGGAGTAAATGGTGTAAGTCTGCTGAATATGAAGCAGTGTTGTTACTGTTTTTTAATGTTTCTTATTTTGTATACAGTCAGTCAAAAACAGTTTGTTTCCCCTCTCACACATCTGCTTCTCATCACAGTCTGTGTCTTAATCTTAATGCCTTTCCTGTGATAATGCCCCTTACTTCTATCACACTTCTATCTCCTTTTAAGTGAGATCACATTGTATGGTAACTTATTCGTATATGTAATGCAAGACACTGATTGCATTAGATTAAGTTTGTAAATGGCAGCCTGTGCCCTTCTGTAGTGTGTACATGTACTATTTATCATCAAACTGTGATAACTGTGACTATACGTCTGCCATATGTTGCCACCCCTTAAAAATTCCTGACCCCCTTCTTGCCACAACGTCAGTATTTTTCTAGATCCGCCCCTGGAAATGTCACTATAAAGCACACCACCCAGGAAGTCATTTGAAACTGGTAAACTTCTGGAAAAGTTCAAGGATCCAGTAAGGGAATGCATTAGTAAAATAGCGCTAATGCAGAGAAAACACAAACGATTCCATCAGAGATTGTACATTCGTCAGCAGGAACTACACTTCAACTGTATTTTACAGACAAAATAATTATGAAATTACAAATAAACATTACATGGTCAAATTGCATTTAATATAAATTTATTTCATTATTTGCAATCAACATGCAATACGCATCTAAACATTATATTCAGTTCACAAATAAAATATGCTAAAGTTACCTTTTTTCCGGAGGGTGATGTTAGTTTTTATTTTAGTGCTCAAGAATTTGACCTGTTTGATAGCAAGCTTGACAGTCTGATTTGTTCTTTGGTCTTGTGTCAGATTTTATTTGAGTTAGTGTGTGGAGTAAAATTTTAATTCAAACTTTAAATGACTTTAAATTTAAAATAGTCTTTTGTCTTTTTTGTCTTTTGTTAATTTTTTTATTTTAAGTTGTAAGTTTTCAACCTGTGGGCCGCGATGGTATTGCAGGTGGGCCGCCAATTACTATTCAAGATTCAAGATTTTTATTCGTCACATACACAATTATATAGAGCATATATAACCAGCAGTGAAATGTGAATCAGGTCCGCTCCATGGACAGTGCAATTATTAAAGAATATAACATAAATATAGGTCTGAAAGAATGAAATAAAACTAAACAATAAAAATATAAGAATAAAATATAAAAAAGATGTATACTGTAGAATTAAATATAGAATGTAAAATAATGTGCATTAAAAGTACACTGCATTCTTAAATATTAAGATACCCAGGGATGTACAAGAGGCAATGTGCGTTATACTGTAGTCTTAAATATTAAGATACACAGGGATGTACAACAAGAATTTATCTTTTATATTTTTGCTGCATATGCTACAGAACAACAGCAGTTGTGGCAAGAGGTGCCTGCCCGAGTTATTTTCTGTTCATTGCCAGTTCATTCAATAAAGACAGTTAACAATCTAGCTTCTGAGTACTAAGTTGTTAACCCAACAATAGTGGCCGGGGTCAGTTAATTTTTTTTTTGCAGTGGGCCGCGGAAACATATTTGTTTGGTTGTGTGGGCTGCGAGTTGAAAAAGGTTGGGAACCACTGCAGTACAGGATTTAGTGATAATGCAATTAAATTCATTTTAAACCTCTCACTCGTGAAGACAAAAACCAAACGAAACGAGTTTGACCTGTATGAACAACATTGGACCCCTTTATCTTTACATGATTGGATCACTAAAGACAGTAAGTCAAGCTTGGAATGACATTCCATTGAAAAAAAAAAAAAAAAAAAAAATTATATATATATATATATGTGTATAATTCTAAGCCTCGGTAGAATTAATGAAGTAAAACCTGATTATACCACTTTTGTATGTCTATAAATCAATAATATTAACAATAACAATTATAATAATAAAACAATTTAGTTCTTTTAAGTTTGTGAGTGAGAAACTTATGCAACCCAAGCAGCACTTTTTTTAATTGATCTACAAGAATTTCAATTTTCTACATTACATTATTGACAGTGATACTTATGAGAGAGAAGTACAGTATGTGATTAATGCTTTTGTAATGTACTGTATTTCACATCGGTGTACAAAGTATTTTTAATCATTGTTAATTCATAGTCAGATAAGCACATATGTAGGAGATATACTATTAATTAGCATTATTTCTTGCAATGGTTTAACACATAGTACACCTTGACCATATTTAAAAGACATATAAGTAATTATGAAATTACATATAAGATGTTTTGAAGTTCTTCTTAAGTAGTTAAAAAAATACTACAAAGTTTAATTTAAACAATAATTAATTTTCATTTAATTCCAGGTAACATGCAACTAAGTGTCCAAAACAATTACATTCAGTTTCTACTTAAGTACATTATTTTAAAAGTATATTATTTACATAAGTACTCTTTTTAAAATTATGCTAAAGTGTACTTATTTTTTCACAAGAGTGCTGTTAGTTTACACACTGTAGTGAAGTGCTCGAAACTTTGATCAGTTTAATAAAGTGGGCTTACTTTAAAATGATGACTGTTTTTTTTTTTTTTTTTTTTTTTTTGGTCTTGTGTCAGATGTGGATTAACTTTAAAAAAATTATTAAATGACAATTAATGATTTTAAAAACACCTGTGATGTTTCCTATTAATTCCTACTAAATTCTAATTCCCTTCTAATTTTCATTAAATGGGGTTTAGTTAAGATTTCAAGTCAAACACTTTACGTGAATTAGAATTGGAACTATTAGCCTGGTTTCTCAATAATGTTCCATCTTAATGTTGGTCATAACTTAAGAATTCATACTGTATGTAGAGCTTTAGATTGAGCAAACACAATTAAATTCAACTCTAGTTTGTTAAAAGAAAAACTCAACTAAAAACTAAACTAGTTTGACCTGTATGAATGCCTTATGTCTTTCAGTGTACAGAACACAGAAGAATGTAAGTCACACAGGTTTGAAGTGACATTATCGTGTGAAAATGAGACAATGTTCACCCCCCCCCACACCTCTTCTGATGAGATGAAACAGACGCATTATCACATTCATCTTCTGATCAAAGATGGATCTGCAAATCTCACTTTTTCTTCTGTTTATTCTTTTCACTGCGGGTACAAAAAACAACATCAGTTCTGTAATGTTATTAGGTACAAATGAGATGTTTTTCGCTTAACACCTCTGTCTTTTTAATTACTAAAGTACACTCTCTCAAATGTTATACATGCGCAAGTCTGATGGGATCTTGTACCCAGACAAGTCAGTGTTCCACTGAGTTTACCAACTGCTTGAGCGAAACAGTTACTGGTAAGTCCATTATGATGGATTGAAAGGGACTATTACAACTGACTGACAGAACTTCTTTTCTGGACAGAATTTATAATTGCACTCATAGAATGTTCTATAAAGGTTAGTCAAATCATTATGATAATTTAAGTTTAAAAATGTGTGAAATGAGAAAAATGCTCAATTTAAAAAAAATCCTAGTTGTATCACACCTTTGGACCTCATTCTAATAAATATTAGAGATCATTTAACATAGCAAAGTTTGTACTTTTGATACACTATTGCAGTGGTTTTCAACCTGTGGGTCACGGTGGTATTGCAAGTGGGCCACCAATTACTATTAAAAGAAATGATAATTTAGTTAATATATGTAAAAATGTCTAAGTCATAACATAATAACAACATTTCATATATATATAATTAAATAACAAAAAATAAATATTAAACTGAAACTAATGAATAAACCACCAATTTATATTTTTGCTGCATATGCTACAGAGCAACAAATTCAAACATGCATAAATGGCTGTTGTGTTTCCTCCTGACTGCTTGCTCCGCTGACTGTCTACCCGCTGCCGAGCTCTGCCTGGATCTGGTTTTCCCGTTTTGCTGAGCGGTGCCAGCCCGAGTTATTTTCTGTTCATTGCCAGTTCATTTTAGGGCTGTGCAATTAATAGAAATAGTCGTAAGATTTGAGCATACGCCATTTCTAAATGGCTTTATAGCACGATTTTCCGCGGCCCTGACCTCCAGCGTATGCTATCCGATCCAATAAGAATGCAATGAACCTAGCGTGAGAACAAAACAGACTGGGCATATACCTACGTAACTCCAGATTCACACACTGTCTGTGATGCGCCTTTTTTCCAAGCCCATGTTAATGGATCAGAGCGTTCACACTGAATGCGGTAAAGGCTAGAAATAAAAATGTGCAAAAATAATTAATATCTAGCACATGAGCATAGAGAGAGTTGTGAGTGCACAGGACGCAGTTTGAGTGAGAGGAGACATGTTTTACATGCGCACACTCTCTCCGGATGAGAGCAGCGTGTATCTGAGCAAGCACGTCTGGTTTTGTGACATAGCAAAGGAAATCTGCATATCGCACATATCGCGCTCGTGCATTATTTTAATGTGTTTTCGCGTTACAATAACGCGCTCTCGCTCCTGCTTCTGCACATCATACACATACTGTATACACACTGCAGACAGAGTACGTGTGAACCTGTATAATGTATAACAAATCTATTTCTACACCTTTTTCGTTTTCTTTTTTTTTTTGTCCATATCGCACAGCCCTAGTTCATTCAATAAATACAGTTACCAATCTAGCTTCTGAGTACTACATTTTTAACCCAACAATAGCGGGGTCAGTTAATGTTTTTTGCAGTGGGCCGCGCAAACATATGTGTTTGGTTTTCATTACAATATTAACGTAATGAAATGAATTAGTTTAGATTCACTGAATGTTTACTTGTTAACTAATTCCTGTCAGAAACTGCAGACCTAACGACAAAAACCTAACGAACCAGTCATCTATAGAATTAAAATATATTTTTTTAACCAATACAGTATGTATTTGCATGGCTGTATTTTGTATCAGTATTGATATAAACACGGTGTAAAGGTTGATAGCTGCTTTATTTTTATTCTTTCACTTTCTTTGACGCAAATTATGTTGCTGTACCTATTAAGTAAACCCTAAACCAGTAATGCTATTAATTAGCATTATTTCTTGCAATGGTTTAACACAGTACACTTTGACCATATTTAAAAGACAATATAAGTAATTATGAAATTACATATAAGATATTTTTTGAAGTTCTTCTTAAGTAGTTAAAAAAATACTACAAAGTTTAATTTAAACAATAATTCATTTTCATTTAATTCCAGGTAACATGCAACTAAGTGTCCAAAACAATTACATTCAGTTTCTACTTAAGTACGTTATTTTAAAAGTATATTATTTACATAAGTACTCTTTTTAAAATTATGCTAAAGTGTACTTATTTTTTCACAAGAGTGCTGTTAGTTTACACACTGTAGTGAAGTGCTCGAAACTTTGATCAGTTTTATATAGTGGGCTTACTTTAAAATGATGACTGATTTATTTAATTATTTATTTATTTTTCTAGTTTTAGTTTTGGTCTTGTGTCAGATGTGGATTAACTTAAAACAAAAATTATTAAATGACAATTAATGATTTTAAAAACACCTGTGATGTTTCCTATTAATTCCTACTAAATTCTAATTCCCTTCTAATTTTCATTAAATGGGGTTTAGTTAAGATTTCAAGTCAAACACTTTACGTGAATTAGAATTGGAACTATTAGCCTGGTTTCTCAATAATGTTCCATCTTAATGTTGGTCATAACTTAAGAATTCATACTGTATGTAGAGCTTTAGATTGAGCAAACACAATTAAATTCAACTCTAGTTTGTGAAAAGAAAAACTCAACTAAAAACTAAACTAGTTTGACCTGTATGAATGCCTTATGTCTTTCAGTGTACAGAACACAGAAGAATGTAAGTCACACAGGTTTGAAGTGACATTATCGTATGAAAATGAGACAATGTTCACCCCCCCCCCCCACACCTCTTCTGATGAGATGAAACAGACGCATTATCACATTCATCTTCTGATCAAAGATGGATCTGCAAATCTCACTTTTTCTTCTGTTTATTCTTTTCACTGCGGGTACAAAAAACAACATCAGTTCTGTAATGTTATTAGGTACAAATGAGATGTTTTTCGCTTAACACCTCTGTCTTTTTAATTACTAAAGTACACTCTCTCAAATGTTATACATGCGCAAGTCTGATGGGATCTTGTACCCAGACAAGTCAGTGTTCCACTGAGTTTACCAACTGCTTGAGCGAAACAGTTACTGGTAAGTCCATTATGATGGATTGAAAGGGACTATTACAACTGACTGACACAGAACTTCTTTTCTGGACAGAATTTATAATTGCACTCATAGAATGTTCTATAAAGATTAGTGAAATCATTATGATAATTTAAGTTTAAAAATGTGTGAAATGAGAAAAATGCTCAATTAAAAAAAATCCTAGTTGTCTCACACCTTTGGACCTCATTCTAATAAATATTAGAGATCATTTAACATAGCAAAGTTTGTACTTTTGATACACTATTGGACATGCTTTGTGTTGACATATTTATAAATAAATTTCCCATCAAAATATTATTTAGTTGAGCTGCTCATTCCTGTATCACTTGTGTGTTTTCAGTCAACAGTTCTACAGTGAAGGTTAAAGTTGTGCTCCATCTGTCTGTCCAAGTGGATCACTCCGGCATTGGGAGAGTCTCTACTCAGTGCTGTTACACTGATCTCTGTAACAAACAAGATGCTCCAGGTATTGTACTCTACTGCAACAGAGCATTTTATTGAACATTTAAGAATAAAAAAGAAGGATGGAATTTTATTTTTTTGTCAAGAATGTGACTTGAACCAAAAACAAATGTTGCTTATACAGGCAGATCGAATTGTTACTTTTTTTTTTCTTTCTTCTTATTTATTTATTTTTTTTTAGCGAAGGATCAGGAAGACAACATGTTTTATGTTTGGTCCAATGAGCACCTGTAATGTTGCGTGCACAGTAAGACCAGGACCATGTAAAGAAAGCAAAGCTATTTTCCCTCCTGTAGATCCCAGCAAGCAACAATGGAAAGAAATGTTACTATTGTGATGGGAATAGCTGCTCAAACACAGTGAACTGTTCAGGGACTGAAGACCGCTGCTTTAATACAACAGGTGAGAATCTGGAAAAGAAAGACGCATCATTATCTTTCTCTTTTTTATGTCTTAACATTTGGTACAGATCATGTATACCAGTGGCCAGCTTGTCCCTGACTCAAACTGTTTTCTTCTTCAACCTTTTCAGCAATGGCTACTGGAGTCCAGTCACAGGGTTTTAAAGGCTGTGTCTCTAAATCTCTTTGTGATGCATCAACACTGGTTCCTGGTGTAGAAAGTGTCTCATGTTGTTCAGGGAACCTGTGTAACAGTGCTCAGAGCGTCACTCAGAGCTTCCTGTTCCTCTGCTGTTCTCTGCTCTCCTTCATCCTGCTGCACTGAATCCAGCAGATCTTCAAATTCTGTAGCTGCAGAAAAGATAAAATATTGAGTATATATATATATATATATATATATATATATATATATATATATATATATATATATATATATATATATATATATATATATATATATTATCTACACAATATTAACGTAATTAAATGAATTACTTTAGATTCACTGAATGTTTACTTGTTAACTCATTCCTGTCAGAAACTGCAGAAGGTTGTTCCACTAAATCCATCTGTGATAGCAAATGTCTGTACCACAATAACACCTTTGCAGTTTTCTGTCAGGCCTATTTTGCTATATTGGTAAATTCTTAGTTTAAAGAGGACATTCGATGCCCAAGCTGGTGTGATTCTTTAGGGTCTTTTAGGGTCTGTCGGGAGAAAATGAAGACTACGCCGGTTTCACACCACAAGCTTGAGCTTCGTGTCAGTACTTCATTGTCTTCAGTGGTTGTGTCCACACACTGCTAAGATGCATTTTTATGCAAACACCATGTAAAAGTGAATTTTGCATCTGATTTCCCTTTAATATGTATTTATACTTTTGAGGTGAAGAGGGAAAAGGTGATAAATCTGTAACTCAAGGCTACATGAGCCTCATATTATGATGGGTTGTTGGTACACAGTGTCTTCAGTCATCTTTCTCATTGTGCTCTACACACATATATTTTCTTTGTTTAAAATAAAACTACTGATTTAATCAACTTAGGCCTCAGACTACACTCTGTATGTCCTACATTGCTATATAAAAACCTAATGAATCAGTAATTTTTATAATTAAAATATATATTTTTTAACCAATACAGTATTTATTTGCATGGCTGTATTTTGTATCAGTATTGATATAAACATGGTGTAAAGGTTGATAACTGCTTTATTTTTATTCCTTCAATTTCTTTCACACAAATTATGTTGCTATACCTATTAAAGAGAAAAATTAATTTTACAAACAATTATATATCTCAAGATTTATATCACATTTTCCTCAAGAGCACCCCATCCTTTGTTTTCTGTCATACTGACTATAGTAAAAATATACAGTGTCCCACAAGCTCTTGCTTTGAACTCTCATCTGCAGACGTGTGCTTGTCGTCTCCTAACTAGGACCCGAAATGTTTACATATAAGCTCTGCTTTTAAAAACAAAGAAAAGACGGATGGTTAGTATTCAAAAACTGTGGGAAACTGTATATTTCTTGAGTTACTGTGCTCATGTCAAAAGATTAAATCAGATTTGAAGCTTGTGACATTTAAATGCACACATCAACCCGATCACTTTATGATTTCATTCCGATTGAAACAAAAAGTGTCAATTTAAACTTGGCTCGTGCCATCACACTTGATTTACTGAAATGGCCAAAACCATTTAAAGGGTTTGTCCACATATTATTGAAAACAAGCTTTTTAAATCACCTAAATGATTTGCTGAAACCATTTTGACTGTCTAAAACAATCTTGAATTGAATCTTCAAGAGTCTGATGTATTCAATATTTATTTATTTATTGCAGTTCAGTTATGTCAAATCCTCCACATTACACTGATCAAAGTCTCAAGGAGCCTATAGATTCAGTACAGTCTATAATTAAAGTGAAAGTATTCTATGATTACATTCTTTGGAAGATTTTCAAAAACATAAAAATAACATCACTTGTGCTTGCTCTTCTGACTGTATGTCCAATCAAACATCTGCAAATGAACCAGAGTACAGCAGCACAATTGATCTTCGGTAAGCCAAAGAGAGTGAAACCTGCACACAAGTGACTTAAGTTAGAATTGAGATGATAGTATTAATGATAGTACTCCTCCTAAGCAACTATCTGTCATGTTTGTTCTTTGGTCTATTGTCACATTTAATTTGAGTTTGCAGGTGCCTGTAAGAACAAAGGTTTCCATGACAAAACTCTCAATGTTTAAGTGAAGTTTTATGTATTAAGATGCTCAGTGTTAGATCATGCTGTTGTTAGAGAGGATCCAGGTCACCTTGTCTCCAAAAATTTGATTGATGAGGGTCATAAAAGCCATCTGTTCTGGACACCTGTTTGTACACCCCCTCCCCTCCCTGTACACCCTCCAGTGACCTCAATATGAACTTATGAACCAAGGAGGAATTTCGGAGGGAGGGAGAAGTTGTGGGAAGCTATGTGCTTTTTTTTTTTAAACTTTGAAAAGGGGCGAAATCATGAAAATGGTGTAAGGGAAGATTTTATTAAGGTTTTAAATAAACAGTGTATTTCAAGAAACAGATTATAAACACATAGCAGCAATGGAAACAATGTAATGATCGTTTTCGTAGTTGGAAAAGTGTAAAAACGTTGTTAAAGTTGTTACAAATGAAATAAAACTAGGTTACTGGTTATTTATCTGATACAACCAAACGAGTCAAAACTATCAGATATGTTTTCGTTAAGCAATACGTGAAAAAGATGTGAGAGCTTGTAGCATTACAATTTAAAAATGGTGTTTTGTTACCAGTTAGAAAATAAAGAAAACTAGGTAATAGAGTTTTAGCATTTGTACCTTACCTCAAACTGAAAAAAAGAAACGAATGTAAAGCAGCGATACAAACCAGAAAAGTAGGCGTTTTGTCACGAGGTTAGAGAAAATTTAAAACAAAAGAAAAAAGATGGCAGACATTACACGGATCTAAAATAAAAAACACCAGACCCCGTCTTTAAAACACCAGCACAAGATACTTGTCAAAACTATGCTGTACTTTACCACTAACTAAAATTTTACTGACAAGAGTTAAACAAAATAAAAAAAAAGATCTCACAGCAAAGTGTTATGACGTCTCCGGTAACGTTAGCTCGACTCAAACAAAAAAAAAAGAAGCGAACGTAAAGCAATGTTATAAACCAAGAAAGTAGGCGTTTGTCACGTCGGGTGAAAAGTTAAAACAAAAGAAAAAAATAGGTAACTTAGGCATTTACGCGGATCTAAAAGAAAATAGCCTACATCAGACAAGATACATGTCAAATCTATGCAGTACTTTACCACTAACTACAATTTTAAAAAGCGAGACTGTTAGACGAAAGAAAAAAAAAGATCCTCCGGCAGGGCTGTGAAGCGTCCGTAAAACAACCTCCCGGCACCGATGAACAGTTAGAATGAGGCTCGGGAATGCTCCGGAAAAAAAACCACGCCTCCAGCGCTAGAGAGGGCCGGGCAGGAGGCATGATAGCAGCATTAAATAGATTTAAACGTTACAATAATTAAACTAAGTAGTTTTTAATATATAGACATCAGTCCTTAATTAGTGAAAACTTTATATCCGTTTAAACATATGGTCAATTTTTACTTGTTAAATGATGTAGACCTATACGATTTTATTTACTTTTAGTCTTAAAAAAAAAAAAAACATCGTTGAAAAAGTGTTATTTGTTTTTAATGTATTAAGTTAATTACTCTAATCTACGACTAGTCTAAATTTAGACTATCTCAGTCGATATATTTTTTTATTTTTGTCAATTAACACACACACACACACACACACACTTTCCTTCTGTCAAGCTTGTGTCGCGTTATCTAGTAAATAAACCAGACGTCATCTCGGTCATCTCAAGCACCGAAACCCGAATGTGTCGGTGTCTGTGTGATTACAGGCGTCTACATATCAGTTAGACATCAAGCGGTTGTAAAAACATCTAAAAGGTTTTGAAATGCTTGTAACTGGCTTGTGAAACTAACTAATTTCAAAGGGTGTTTTATATATATATAAAACACACACACACACACACACACACACACACACACACACACACACACACACACACATACTTTCCTTCCCCCATGCTTATTCTGTGAAACATTTCTATAGCCACATCTTTATTTAACAAAATCTAAAATGAGATCTGATTTATTGCTATATTAAATGCTTCTGTAAGTTGTAACCTTCGTTGTCATATCTTTTACATTTTATTAAAATAGGTTCAACTGTTTCACAATATCGCATTTAACACAAAGTCCAGACACATGTATTTCATCTTATAAATAATGACTGATTAAGTGCAATGTGTCCAATTCTATGGCGAGATCTTCTCTTCTATTCCCAAAAATTCTCCATTCATTTCCAACTGGTCTTTGAATATTATATAAATGCTGGCATTTATTCTAACCAACCCATTTAATTTGACACGTATCTTTTTATTTTTATTTATTTTTAATTAGACCTTTTATTTCTAATTTACTCATTGGAGTATTAAATAAGATGTCTGACATTTTAATGGTCCACTTTTATCTGGTCCACTACTTTCATTAACTATATGTGTGGGTATCCATACAAAATAAATCTTTGTTATTGCTTGTATTCTGAACAAACTCTGTAAAATGCCTGACAAAATGCTTTGTCTAGTAGAAGCTTCACCACTCTTTAAACTTGATAGTACTGAAAATGAGTCTGAACATATGACTACTTTAATGTGTTCAACCCCACTGAAGAGCCAAAAATATGACAATCATTTCTGTAGTATAAACGGACGGATGATTAGATGTTCTTTCTGGTATTCTATGCTCTTTATTTTTAATCTAAACAAAAGACCTTGATGTTTTATTTTATTTTAATAAGCCACTCACACTTACTAACTTCTTATTAACTTATTAACTTCTGGCACGAAATTCTAGATTCATAAATGTATGTTTTCCAAAATTCCCCCACGTTTAGTGGCATTTAAAGTGGAATTTGTGATGTATTTGGGGGCGTTAAAAGGCATGGAAAGTCCCAAACCAAGACTTTTGTATTCTTCATTAGAGGACTTTGGTTTCTTAATGTGAAAATCTGTTACTCCCCACTACATTTTCTTTATCATTATATTTTTATTTTTCTTAAGTGGTGTTTTATTTATTTTACATTTATTTTGTTTTATGATGTACAGAGTGTGAACAAAAATTGAGTGTAATCTCAGACCGTATTTGTAAATCTACCAGTAATGGACGTCTTTATGTTTTTAATGTTTAAAGCATCGAATAAAAAATAAAAAACACACACACTTCCCCAACCACCCTAATAACGTTGGTCACAAAGGTTTAAATGTATGTTAAAAGAATTAAACAAAGAAATGTTTTTAATAACAACACATCAGTTCTCATTCGATGAAAACATTCTACCTGGTTTTAATATTAGACCGATGTTTTAACTATAAAATTAGGTTTACATATACAATTTAATTTTTTAATCTCAACAAAATTCCTTGTTGGAAAAAGTGTTGTTTTATTTAATTTTAATAAGTCACTCACACATACTTTAGTAGTCTAAATCCTTGAATATGTCTTTTATGTTGTCAATATTAACTTCTATCATTGCTATATCTTTGCTATATCAATTAAAACATGCGTTTAGGCAAACACAAATATTAAACAGGAATGAATGTGATATGTCAAGATGGGCTTTTCTTGCCAAAGAAACTTTTACAACATTACAGGAAAGGCTAAATATTTCATCTCTAGTAGTGCGTAGAAACGCGTCTGGTGTCTTTGTGTTAACTTTTACGACCATGTCAGACTTTAAAACATCTAAAGGTTTTTGGAGGGGGGGTTTGCAACTCAACTGTAATCTAATTAGTTTTCCGGGGGTTCTGGTGTTTTCCGTGATCAAAGGGTGACAATTTCAACTTTATGGGTTAGACCTGGATAGTAAGTTTAGCTGAAAGTTCATCTACTGGTCAAAAGGATGTGAAATCTTTTAACAAGTCAGACCATAGAAAAATGTAGTTTAATTCGAATTAATTTAGTTTATTTTAGTTACATTTATAATTTTATTAACCCCTAGATCTTTCAACCTCAACATAGACGTACTGAGAATGCAAACAAGTACACAAACACAACCATACAATCATAAACACACACACACACACACACACACACACACACACACAGATACAAATTTAAACATACAGAAAACATAAACATGTAACCAAACAAATACAAATATACACTCAAACAGGTACATAAATACACAAACAAACAAGCGTAGTCTACCTTGCTTTTTTCAAGTCTCAATACACCCACACCCACACACACACACACACACACATACTTTCCTTCTCCCGCGCTTATGTCGTGTTATCTAGTAAATAAACCAGACATATGTAGTTAAAAGTATCCCCATCTCTAGTTTTTATTTTAATTACATTTATTATTTTTATTAACCCATAGATCTTTCAACCTCAACATAGATGTACTGAGAATGCAAACAAGTACACAAACACAACCATACAATCATAAACAAACACACACACACACACAGATACAAATGTAGACATACAGAAAAACATTAGAGGTCCTTTATCACTTTCCAAATGGGGTTGTTGACCATGATGTTTAAAATAGTTTAAAAAGTATTATTTTTTAGCTTTCATGTAGGATTCATGTCAGCACTCAAATGTTTTTAGCAAGAGTCCAGAGACAGATGAAAATAGAAGCGTGAAGAAAAAAATTTAAGAGTTTTTTTAATGACAGACTAGTTGGTTTAGATTGTTTAAAACAACTGAGTTTATGCATTTCTCTTGAATGTGTGTACGGTAACTGTTGCATACATGAAGCAGAAGAAATACATAAACGCATTGTGGTTGATGTTAAACAATAGAAAATATATTATTTATATATCATAACTTACTTTCTTTTCAAAACACAATACACATTCTTATGACTTTTTAACTGCGAACAACCGGTTTGGTTGGAAAATAAAAAATAAATAAAAACATATTAGGTTTCTTAGTTAGATTGCTTATAGTTTGTAGTAAAATCACATATATAAGCTAAAACATTTTTCTTTCAAACCACGCGGTTTTCACACACATTCCTCACAAAACTGCCGACAAAGACCTTAAGTTTTTGTTTTAACGTTTAGCTGTAACTGAGACCTTGGTGGAATTATTTTACGCACAGTTTTGGGGAGGTTACTATGAACTTTGCAATAGGTTATAGATCACAAATGACCCTATTTAAAATCTAAAAGGTTGTGCAACTATATCAATTTCTTTAAAAAAGTAATGTAACTGATTACATTTTATTACATGTTTTAAGACTTGTAATGTTTTCAACCGTTAATCTTTTGAAACGTGTCAACAGGACGGGGTTAACAGTGCTCAACAACTAATGACCATCAGACTTTTCAAAATCCTTCATCACTTAAATTAGGATTGTGATCGTGATTTCATTTTAAAGCACAACCACCACGAAATCAGATTTGCTTGGAGATTAAATACATAGAGTAGTTAGAGTAGTTAAGGTGGTTTATGAAATATATCAATTAAATCTGTACGTGTGTGAAAAAATATTCAGATGTAACATTTTCATAATTAACCGCAATTTAATTATTTTTTCTGTGACTGTAACTGATTACATTTTATTTTTGTAATCAAATGATATAATTTAGCTATATGTAACTAGTTGACCCCTAACACTGATTATGCATTCTGACAATAATAGATTGTGAAAGTGTTCATTATCCTCTTTAACTTTAAAAATGCGGACAGTGTCGCTTAACACTAGTTTGGCAAACAAGGGTTTGCTCTTAAAACAACCCCCAGACCCCGACTTGAAAGCACCGTGACAAGTATAGCCATTGCAGAAATTTATTATAGAGATGCAGTAAGATAAACTCTGGATGCACAGTTGACCGACTTATGACATGTTTACCATATTATTACAAGGCCCTGCTTACCTAGTTTTATGATGAAATATGTCTGTAAAAATAAACAAACATACACACAATCTCCAGAACGGGGTCTGATGATGGGGGTTCATCATTTCCTGATGAAGACAGACTGGATATTCAAACCACAGCAGCAGGACACGATTGTCTTTTTCTAAAGATAAAGACAATTATTTGGTTTCAGGACACACGAATCCTAATGGTTCACAAGATAACATGACAACGGTTGCTCCATTACAGCATAGCCAACCCTATTTTAGCACATGTACAGTATATCGTATTATTCTTGAATATAGTCGTTTAGTCTAAATATGTGTTAACAGTTATTTATTGTTATTATATGTATTATATGTTTTTGTTTTACAAAGGGGTTCAATTTAATACATTTAACTAATACCTCATTCAAGCTACGTAGATCTTCAGGTCAGGGAACTACAATACCCATCATACACCTTTGCAAAGATTTCTACACTGTTTGTGAAGTATTCGCTCCTTCCATGTTGTGATGTTACAAATCTCTTTTTTGTGATCTGTTTTAGTGATGCAAAGTCCGATTCACTTCTGAAAAATGATTCACTTGAACAGTTTGGTTCAATGAACCGATTCATAGGGCCCTTAAGTCATTTTCGCAGTTATTTCAGTACACATTTTTCTCTTCTAACAACTCAAGAGTTATTTTATTTCCGTGAATCATCTAAATAAATTTATTGTGTGAACACATATTGGTGGTTATTATCATCCGTTCATTTAAGTTAATGTTTAATCATCTAAATAAAGTTAACTGTGTGAACACATATTGGTGGTTATTGTCTTTTGTTCATTTAAGTTAGTGATGTTTGTGTTCGCAGTTTTAGGCACAGTGCCACTGTCGTTTGTTTAGCTTAAACATCAGTTTTTAGTCAGTTACAAAGGTGTCAGGCATTAAGTTTTTGTATTTTTAACTAACCTTATTATGACAGAGTTACAGGTTTCGGGTGTTTTTGATGAGTGTAAGCGGTGAAAACTTAAATGTGACCGTCGAGTAACGTTAGCTACTCAAACGAAGACAAATTGTGTAAGTGTTCATTAAGATGCCGAAATGAAAATAAGCGTACAAATATCCATAATGACAATAAGTACAATATACCCTAAAGACACAATAGCCCCCGCTAAGTACACCTAAAATTTGCTAGAGTGGTGAGATATTTACATTTACATTTATTCATTTAGCAGACGCTTTTATCCAAAGCGACTTACAGATGAGGACGGTGGAAGCAATCAAAACAACAAAAAGAGCAATGATATATAAGTGATATAACAAGTCTCAGTTAGGTTAACACAGTACACGTAGCATGGGATTTTAAATAATATAATAAATAAAAAGAAAACCGATTGAATAAAAAAGAATAGAGCAAGTTAGAGAACTTTACACACACACATATAAATAGATATAAAACGCAATGTTTTTCTTAGCGTTACACTTTGAAACCAGAACGATTATGTTTCCATGATTTTGTTAGCTCTTTCTGTTTGAATCTGTTTACCGTAGTTTTCACCATCCTAATTGCAATGGTTTGGTCTTACGCTTAGGGCCTTATACGACTCGTTTTCCCAGTTTTTGGACTCGTGTAAGTGGGTCTCTTTGTTCATACAAAGCAATATTTCTGTGAATTTGGGTATTAAAATATTGCTTTAAACATCGTCTTCATTCGAGACGTTTACTTACCATCGTTATATTATACTAGTTTATATCAGATATAAGATATGTTGCTTATTATTATTGAATTGTTAACAAACAAACCAAAAAGTTTCTGAACTCAGAGAACAGAATAGCTAGTGAAGTGGATCAATCTTTTATTTCAACACTATATTGTTGAATATACATTGATGTAGTGAAGAAAATGATCAAATTGTCATTAAAAACAAATATGACATTACAGGGAATCTAACCAGAATAGAAAATCTCTGCAGATTAACATGTTTTGCTCCAATATAAAATCAACCAACGATGCAACAATTTCACAGGTCATAGAATCATAATTTTTGGAAGCCAACAGCACACATTGATCTGTTACAGATGTACACAGATAGAGAACGTCATTAACGTCCATCTCATCTTCACATTCAGACATCACTTCCAGGATTTTATGTGCAGAAACATACACCGGGTCCATCCCAGTTAAAAATATGCTCGTCAAATCAGGCCATGTATATTTCAGACTTCTTACAAGTTTCATTTGGCTACTGAGATTTTTTCCCGCTTGCTATCGCCCGTACAATCGTGATTTGGGTCACATTCCGCCGTGATGATCTTTTGCATCTGACCGATCATCTGTCCTCTGTAGTGTAGTTTAAAAACAGGGTCGATAATGTCTTTTATCTTTTATAATGTCTCATCAGCGCCGCTCCATTTACCCTCCATGGGTCTTTGTGCAGCGTCAGACGACTTTTTCAGAATTCGATTCTTTCCAAGGCATAAACTTTGGCCTTAATCGATATAGAACTTTGTCGCCGAATGCAGATGTACTGTTTTAATTCACGATGAATTTCCGGTTTATAGATTTATTGTATAGTTTATTGTTCACAGCAGGCAACTGTAGCATTTATCAGACGGTCTTTGTTGGTTTTAGTGATTGGACCCACCCTCAACCCCATGATGTACACGATGTGGGGGATTGTCATCAGGAAGTCATAAACATTTGTCACGCCCAAGATGGCTCCGCCCAAGATGATCAAGATGATCGCCCAAGATGATCACTCGAGTCGGCCGTGATATTTTTGTTTGTTTGTTAACAATTCAATAATAATAAGCAACATATCTTATATCTGATATAAACTAGTATAATATAACGATGGTAAGTAAACGTCTCGAATGAAGACGATGTTTAAAGCAATATTTTAATACCCAAATTCACAGAAATATTGCTTTGTATGAACAAAGAGACCCACTTACACGAGTCCAAAAACTGGGAAAACGAGTCGTATAAGGCCCTAAGCGTAAGACCAAACCATTGCAATTAGGATGGTGAAAACTACGGTAAACAGATTCAAACAGAAAGAGCTAACAAAATCATGGAAACATAATCGTTCTGGTTTCAAAGTGTAACGCTAAGAAAAACATTGCGTTTTATATCTATTTATATGTGTGTGTGTAAAGTTCTCTAACTTGCTCTATTCTTTTTTATTCAATCGGTTTTCTTTTTATTTATTATATTATTTAAAATCCCATGCTACGTGTACTGTGTTAACCTAACTGAGACTTGTTATATCACTTATATATCATTGCTCTTTTTGTTGTTTTGATTGCTTCCACCGTCCTCATCTGTAAGTCGCTTTGGATAAAAGCGTCTGCTAAATGAATAAATGTAAATATCTCACCACTCTAGCAAATTTTAGGTGTACTTAGCGGGGGCTATTGTGTCTTTAGGGTATATTGTACTTATTGTCATTATGGATATTTGTACGCTTATTTTCATTTCGGCATCTTAATGAACACTTACACAATTTGTCTTCGTTTGAGTAGCTAACGTTACTCGACGGTCACATTTAAGTTTTCACCGCTTACACTCATCAAAAACACCCGAAACCTGTAACTCTGTCATAATAAGGTTAGTTAAAAATACAAAAACTTAATGCCTGACACCTTTGTAACTGACTAAAAACTGATGTTTAAGCTAAACAAACGACAGTGGCACTGTGCCTAAAACTGCGAACACAAACATCACTAACTTAAATGAACAAAAGACAATAACCACCAATATGTGTTCACACAGTTAACTTTATTTAGAAGATTCAACATTAACTTAAATGAACGGATGATAATAACCACCAATATGTGTTCACACAATAAATTTATTTAGATGATTCACGGAAATAAAATAACTCTTGAGTTGTTAGAAGAGAAAAATGTGTACTGAAATAACTGCGAAAATGACTTAAGGGCCCTATGAATCGGTTCATTGAACCAAACTGTTCAAGTGAATCATTTTTCAGAAGTGAATCGGACTTTGCATCACTAAAACAGATCACAAAAAAGAGATTTGTAACATCACAACATGGAAGGAGCGTATACTTCACAAACAGTGTAGAAATCTTTGCAAAGGTGTATGATGGGTATTGTAGTTCCCTGACCTGAAGATCTACGTAGCTTGAATGAGGTATTAGTTAAATGTATTAAATTGAACCCCTTTGTAAAACAAAAACATATAATACATATAATAACAATAAATAACTGTTAACACATATTTAGACTAAACGACTATATTCAAGAATAATACGATATACTGTACATGTGCTAAAATAGGGTTGGCTATGCTGTAATGGAGCAACCGTTGTCATGTTATCTTGTGAACCATTAGGATTCGTGTGTCCTGAAACCAAATAATTGTCTTTATCTTTAGAAAAAGACAATCGTGTCCTGCTGCTGTGGTCTGAATATCCAGTCTGTCTTCATCAGGAAATGATGAACCCCCATCATCAGACCCCGTTCTGGAGATTGTGTGTATGTTTGTTTATTTTTACAGACATATTTCATCATAAAACTAGGTAAGCAGGGCCTTGTAATAATATGGTAAACATGTCATAAGTCGGTCAACTGTGCATCCAGAGTTTATCTTACTGCATCTCTATAATAAATTTCTGCAATGGCTATACTTGTCACGGTGCTTTCAAGTCGGGGTCTGGGGGTTGTTTTAAGAGCAAACCCTTGTTTGCCAAACTAGTGTTAAGCGACACTGTCCGCATTTTTAAAGTTAAAGAGGATAATGAACACTTTCACAATCTATTATTGTCAGAATGCATAATCAGTGTTAGGGGTCAACTAGTTACATATAGCTAAATTATATCATTTGATTACAAAAATAAAATGTAATCAGTTACAGTCACAGAAAAAATAATTAAATTGCGGTTAATTATGAAAATGTTACATCTGAATATTTTTTCACACACGTACAGATTTAATTGATATATTTCATAAACCACCTTAACTACTCTAACTACTCTATGTATTTAATCTCCAAGCAAATCTGATTTCGTGGTGGTTGTGCTTTAAAATGAAATCACGATCACAATCCTAATTTAAGTGATGAAGGATTTTGAAAAGTCTGATGGTCATTAGTTGTTGAGCACTGTTAACCCCGTCCTGTTGACACGTTTCAAAAGATTAACGGTTGAAAACATTACAAGTCTTAAAACATGTAATAAAATGTAATCAGTTACATTACTTTTTTAAAGAAATTGATATAGTTGCACAACCTTTTAGATTTTAAATAGGGTCATTTGTGATCTATAACCTATTGCAAAGTTCATAGTAACCTCCCCAAAACTGTGCGTAAAATAATTCCACCAAGGTCTCAGTTACAGCTAAACGTTAAAACAAAAACTTAAGGTCTTTGTCGGCAGTTTTGTGAGGAATGTGTGTGAAAACCGCGTGGTTTGAAAGAAAAATGTTTTAGCTTATATATGTGATTTTACTACAAACTATAAGCAATGTAACTAAGAAACCTAATATGTTTTTATTTATTTTTTATTTTCCAACCAAACCGGTTGTTCGCAGTTAAAAAGTCATAAGAATGTGTATTGTGTTTTGAAAAGAAAGTAAGTTATGATATATAAATAATATATTTTTTATTGTTTAACATCAACCACAATGCGTTTATGTATTTCTTCTGCTTCATGTATGCAACAGTTACCGTACACACATTCAAGAGAAATGCATAAACTCAGTTGTTTTAAACAATCTAAACCAACTAGTCTGTCATTAAAAAAACTCTTAAATTTTTTTCTTCACGCTTCTATTTTCATCTGTCTCTGGACTCTTGCTAAAAACATTTGAGTGCTGACATGAATCCTACATGAAAGCTAAAAAATAATACTTTTTAAACTATTTTAAACATCATGGTCAACAACCCCATTTGGAAAGTGATAAAGGACCTCTAATGTTTTTCTGTATGTCTACATTTGTATCTGTGTGTGTGTGTGTGTGTGTGTGTGTGTGTGTTTGTTTATGATTGTATGGTTGTGTTTGTGTACTTGTTTGCATTCTCAGTACATCTATGTTGAGGTTGAAAGATCTATGGGTTAATAAAAATAATAAATGTAATTAAAATAAAAACTAGAGATGGGGATACTTTTAACTACATATGTCTGGTTTATTTACTAGATAACACGACATAAGCGCGGGAGAAGGAAAGTATGTGTGTGTGTGTGTGTGTGTGGGTGTGGGTGTATTGAGACTTGAAAAAAGCAAGGTAGACTACGCTTGTTTGTTTGTGTATTTATGTACCTGTTTGAGTGTATATTTGTATTTGTTTGGTTACATGTTTATGTTTTCTGTATGTTTAAATTTGTATCTGTGTGTGTGTGTGTGTGTGTGTGTGTGTGTGTGTGCGTGTGTGTGTGTTTATGATTGTATGGTTGTGTTTGTGTACTTGTTTGCATTCTCAGTACGTCTATGTTGAGGTTGAAAGATCTAGGGGTTAATAAAATTATAAATGTAACTAAAATAAACTAAATTAATTCGAATTAAACTACATTTTTCTATGGTCTGACTTGTTAAAAGATTTCACATCCTTTTGACCAGTAGATGAACTTTCAGCTAAACTTACTATCCAGGTCTAACCCATAAAGTTGAAATTGTCACCCTTTGATCACGGAAAACACCAGAACCCCCGGAAAACTAATTAGATTACAGTTGAGTTGCAAACCCCCCCTCCAAAAACCTTTAGATGTTTTAAAGTCTGACATGGTCGTAAAAGTTAACACAAAGACACCAGACGCGTTTCTACGCACTACTAGAGATGAAATATTTAGCCTTTCCTGTAATGTTGTAAAAGTTTCTTTGGCAAGAAAAGCCCATCTTGACATATCACATTCATTCCTGTTTAATATTTGTGTTTGCCTAAACGCATGTTTTAATTGATATAGCAAAGATATAGCAATGATAGAAGTTAATATTGACAACATAAAAGACATATTCAAGGATTTAGACTACTAATGTATGTGTGAGTGACTTATTAAAATTAAATAAAACAACACTTTTTCCAACAAGGAATTTTGTTGAGATTAAAAAATTAAATTGTATATGTAAACCTAATTTTATAGTTAAAACATCGGTCTAATATTAAAACCAGGTAGAATGTTTTCATCGAATGAGAACTGATGTGTTGTTATTAAAAACATTTCTTTGTTTAATTCTTTTAACATACATTTAAACCTTTGTGACCAACGTTATTAGGGTGGTTGGGGAAGTGTGTGTGTTTTTTATTTTTTATTCGATGCTTTAAACATTAAAAACATAAAGACGTCCATTACTGGTAGATTTACAAATACGGTCTGAGATTACACTCAATTTTTGTTCACACTCTGTACATCATAAAACAAAATAAATGTAAAATAAATAAAACACCACTTAAGAAAAATAAAAATATAATGATAAAGAAAATGTAGTGGGGAGTAACAGATTTTCACATTAAGAAACCAAAGTCCTCTAATGAAGAATACAAAAGTCTTGGTTTGGGACTTTCCATGCCTTTTAACGCCCCCAAATACATCACAAATTCCACTTTAAATGCCACTAAACGTGGGGGAATTTTGGAAAACATACATTTATGAATCTAGAATTTCGTGCCAGAAGTTAATAAGTTAATAAGAAGTTAGTAAGTGTGAGTGGCTTATTAAAATAAAATAAAACATCAAGGTCTTTTGTTTAGATTAAAAATAAAGAGCATAGAATACCAGAAAGAACATCTAATCATCCGTCCGTTTATACTACAGAAATGATTGTCATATTTTTGGCTCTTCAGTGGGGTTGAACACATTAAAGTAGTCATATGTTCAGACTCATTTTCAGTACTATCAAGTTTAAAGAGTGGTGAAGCTTCTACTAGACAAAGCATTTTGTCAGGCATTTTACAGAGTTTGTTCAGAATACAAGCAATAACAAAGATTTATTTTGTATGGATACCCACACATATAGTTAATGAAAGTAGTGGACCAGATAAAAGTGGACCATTAAAATGTCAGACATCTTATTTAATACTCCAATGAGTAAATTAGAAATAAAAGGTCTAATTAAAAATAAATAAAAATAAAAAGATACGTGTCAAATTAAATGGGTTGGTTAGAATAAATGCCAGCATTTATATAATATTCAAAGACCAGTTGGAAATGAATGGAGAATTTTTGGGAATAGAAGAGAAGATCTCGCCATAGAATTGGACACATTGCACTTAATCAGTCATTATTTATAAGATGAAATACATGTGTCTGGACTTTGTGTTAAATGCGATATTGTGAAACAGTTGAACCTATTTTAATAAAATGTAAAAGATATGACAACGAAGGTTACAACTTACAGAAGCATTTAATATAGCAATAAATCAGATCTCATTTTAGATTTTGTTAAATAAAGATGTGGCTATAGAAATTTTTCACAGAATAAGCATGGGGGAAGGAAAGTGTGTGTGTGTGTGTGTGTGTGTGTGTGTGTTATATATATATAAAACACCCTTTGAAATTAGTTAGTTTCACAAGCCAGTTACAAGCATTTCAAAACCTTTTAGATGTTTTTACAACCGCTTGATGTCTAAATGATATGTAGACGCCTGTAATCACACAGACACCGACACATTCGGGTTTCGGTGCTTGAGATGACCGAGATGACGTCTGGTTTATTTACTAGATAACGCGACACAAGCTTGACAGAAGGAAAGTGTGTGTGTGTGTGTGTGTTAATTGACAAAAATAAAAAAATATATCGACTGAGATAGTCTAAATTTAGACTAGTCGTAGATTAGAGTAATTAACTTAATACATTAAAAACAAATAACACTTTTTCAACGATGTTTTTTTTTTTTTTTAATTTTTAATTTTTTAAGACTAAAAGTAAATAAAATCGTATAGGTCTACATCATTTAACAAGTAAAAATTGACCATATGTTTAAACGGATATAAAGTTTTCACTAATTAAGGACTGATGTCTATATATTAAAAACTACTTAGTTTAATTATTGTAACGTTTAAATCTATTTAATGCTGCTATCATGCCTCCTGCCCGGCCCTCTCTAGCGCTGGAGGCGTGGTTTTTTTTCCGGAGCATTCCCGAGCCTCATTCTAACTGTTCATCGGTGCCGGGAGGTTGTTTTACGGACGCTTCACAGCCCTGCCGGAGGATCTTTTTTTTTTCTTTCGTCTAACAGTCTCGCTTTTTAAAATTGTAGTTAGTGGTAAAGTACTGCATAGATTTGACATGTATCTTGTCTGATGTAGGCTATTTTCTTTTAGATCCGCGTAAATGCCTAAGTTACCTATTTTTTTCTTTTGTTTTAACTTTTCACCCGACGTGACAAACGCCTACTTTCTTGGTTTATAACATTGCTTTACGTTCGCTTCTTTTTTTTTTGTTTGAGTCGAGCTAACGTTACCGGAGACGTCATAACACTTTGCTGTGAGATCTTTTTTTTCTTTTGTTTAACTCTTGTCAGTAAAATTTTAGTTAGTGGTAAAGTACAGCATAGTTTTGACAAGTATCTTGTGCTGGTGTTTTAAAGACGGGGTCTGGTGTTTTTTATTTTAGATCCGTGTAATGTCTGCCATCTTTTTTCTTTTGTTTTAAATTTTCTCTAACCTCGTGACAAAACGCCTACTTTTCTGGTTTGTATCGCTGCTTTACATTCGTTTCTTTTTTTCAGTTTGAGGTAAGGTACAAATGCTAAAACTCTATTACCTAGTTTTCTTTATTTTCTAACTGGTAACAAAACACCATTTTTAAATTGTAATGCTACAAGCTCTCACATCTTTTTCACGTATTGCTTAACGAAAACATATCTGATAGTTTTGACTCGTTTGGTTGTATCAGATAAATAACCAGTAACCTAGTTTTATTTCATTTGTAACAACTTTAACAACGTTTTTACACTTTTCCAACTACGAAAACGATCATTACATTGTTTCCATTGCTGCTATGTGTTTATAATCTGTTTCTTGAAATACACTGTTTATTTAAAACCTTAATAAAATCTTCCCTTACACCATTTTCATGATTTCGCCCCTTTTCAAAGTTTAAAAAAAAAAAGCACATAGCTTCCCACAACTTCTCCCTCCCTCCGAAATTCCTCCTTGGTTCATAAGTTCATATTGAGGTCACTGGAGGGTGTACAGGGAGGGGAGGGGGTGTACAAACAGGTGTCCAGAACAGATGGCTTTTATGACCCTCATCAATCAAATTTTTGGAGACAAGGTGCCCTGGATCCTCTCTGTTGTTAATTTGTATCCTTGTCATCATAGGCGGATTGTGTAATTACAAATGACTGTCCCCTCAAATACTGTCCTATTTAAGGATATAGGGGGAGATCTCGGACACAGCACTGCATGTTAATGGACTATATGCACGGTTACTTCCTGGTTTTAGATAAGCCAGCTCAGTTATTTCAAAATCAACTTTCAACTTTCAAAATCAGCTGTAAAGGGAGCCTATTCACAATTTTTAAAGGGGTCATATGATGCGATTTAAAGTTTTCCTTTCTTTTTGGAGTGTTACAAGCTCTTGGTGCATAAAGAAGATTTGTAAAGTTGCAAAGACTAAAGTCTCATATCCAAAGGGATATTGTTTATAAAAGTTAAGATTCGTCCACACCCCTCTAAAACAGCTCATTCTAACATGCCCCCACATCTCTACGTCACTATGTGCGAAGATTTGCATAATGCCACCCAGATGTTCATGCAAAGAAAGGTGTACCTTTTATTCTCAATGTAGTATTGTTTTTTTTTTTTTTTGCCACCATGCTGTGAAAGTGAAACTAGAACTACTTTGTTTGGCCTTTCTAAAGAGGACGATATCCATTTCATTATACCTGGAGCTGATCCGTGCTGTTGGCTGAGAGAATACGTCAACTTTGCACTGTGGGTCGCCGGATCGGCTTTCACCGTGGATGAAGCGGAGTCCAGCCTGGGGTCGTCACATGTGGTTGCCACAAGCCCAACGGACACTCCTTCGTAGAATCTGCCGGCTGCGCTGTTCTCAACCAAGCCTCCGCTCACTCTAGACCTCGGTGTGTGACGCTGTTTCATTGAGAAAGCCACTAAAGTAAAGCTAATAGAACTAGATGTTTCAATCCCTTTAGTAGGAAACTCTTGATAGTAGCAGTCGGTGTGGAGTGGTTAAACAAAAGGAGGGTACGGTATGTCATTGGGGTCATCAGGTGGGAACCCTGCTTTATCGACGTTTCATTGATTTAAGCCCACAACGTCTCCAGAAGGCTCAACGGTGTACCCAGCGTCCCAGGTACACCCCCCTCCATGACATACCCTCTATATCCTTGATGGGCTCTGCATGGCAGGGGCGTCCTTCTCCCTGAGTCGGGCCTAAGCCTGACCGCATACCATCTGTCCCTACCTTACTGCCCAGATGGGGTCCTTGCACTTGATACAGAGCCAGTTACTGCTTTTTTCAGCAGCATTTGATATGGACTTGATGGCCTGTTGGAGAGAGTGACACTTCACCCCTATTTTTTTCAGCAAACTGGTGGTAGATGTTGCAACAAATCCCCTGCATCCCACCTCTACTGGAAAGGTGCTAGTCTTCCAGCCATTCTGGGATGCTTCAGTTGCCAGGTCGGAATATTTATTATTTTTCCTCTCATAAGCCTCTTCAACCCCCTCTTCCCATGGTACTGTTAATTCAACAACATATACCAGCTTTGTTGTTGGAGACCACAGGACCATGTCTGGCCGGAGTGTTGTAGCCACTATTTCTGGGGGAAACACAAGCTTCTTATCAAGGTCCACTTCCAATTTCCAGTCCTGCACTGATTGTAAGAAGGTTGCATCTTTAAGCACCACACCTTGAGTTTTCCTGGTAACAATGTCTTGTTAATGCGCTCCATATATATGCTGATATCTTTTTTTAAGATGTCCAAACTGCTCAGTGTCTCTTAGTTTCGCATCATACCATCTTCCCAAACTCTTGACAGTTGGGACAGGTGTTCCGCCAACATGAAATCTTTGGTCTGTGACTTGTTGTTTCACGATGGAGATGCTTCTGCACTTACTGGGCTTTATTGGGCTTTTATCCTCGCCCATGTTATATTTTGATGAAATTTCTTCAGCAGTCTCTTGGTGCAGGGGGCAGTTGTTGTGAGTGTTGTTAGATCGTCCATATTGGCTCGAATTGGTGGTAACTTCTGTTCCCTTTCAGTTGGTCACATTCTATGTTACGTCAGAAAGAGACTGACGAATGGGATCTCACCCGAGAGCCCAATCACCTTCAAGTGGTTACAAAATGAGCCAATGGTTCGCCGAGTACCTTGGTCTGCGGAATTTGCATCGTGAGCTCCGCCCCGCAGATCGGGTATATAAGGAGCAGTGCGAGCAACTCGCATTCAAGCTTTCGCTTCGGAGCCAAGCACATCGCTTGCTGCTTTCAACGGAGTGTTTACAAGCGAGTCAGCTGGTGTTGGTGTGATGGCATGATTCAGCGGTTCGCCTGAGTTTCCTGCAGTCAGCTCCCGCGTTCCCCTGAGAGCTTCAGCACCACTCCTCATGATGGCCGCGATCGCTGTGTCACGTGTCTGGGCTTTCAGCACGCTGACACGGCGTTCATGGATGACTCATGTTCTCATTGTGGGGACATGACCATCTCGGTGTTAAGATCGAGACTCGATTACCTTAAAGGTCCCCTCTGCTACACCATGTTCTAGCTCTTCTTCTCGTAAGAGAGCTACTTCAGCTGGTGGCTAGGGTGATCTGAGGGTTACCGTGTGGGCTTCCCCGACAAGCCAGCCTCCTCGGGCCACACCCCCCTCCCAAACGCCACAGCCGGATGAGTTCTGGATGAGAAGGAGCTCCTTGGGTCAGGTGATGTCCACTTTGGTGGTCCAGGAGTGCCACCTATGGCTACCCTGGCAGACATGAGGGAGTCTGATCGGACTCAACTCCCCGGTCTCCCAGGCTGGCCTCTTCGGCGATGCGGTAGAGAATTTGCTAAGCAGTTCTCTGCCCCCCAGAAGCAGTCTGAGGCCATCCTGCCCCGGTGGCCTGCTGCTGCCCTCTGCCGCCGAAACAGCCGCCTCAGCCTTCTCGTCGCTGAGGGCTCCGCCACTCCCGCTCGGCCACAGCAGCAGCCTTCACTCAGGCCGCAGTGAGGAGATGGCCGCAGAAGGGCGGCGCAGCCCGTCTCTGCCCCTAAACCTGCCAAGTGTCAGGCCAAGCGGCGTTCCTGAGATAGGTGACCCAGAGTTGGGGACGTCAGCTCATCAGGAGATGGTTGCAGGACCACTCCTTCCCCTGGAGGAGGTCTGGGGGAGAACCTTTTTTTCACTTAGAGCTGTTTCCTCTACCTCCGGGTCCCAAGAGGCCATGAATGACAGTTGGCGACATGCTTCCTCGCCGCTCTCATTCCCCTCTCCCTTTGCCAGTTTCCATGCAAAGCCGACTCGAGAACGCTTCACCTTCTCATGCCCTCTTTGCAACTTGGAGTCAGACGAGTGCCCGCACTCTGCCCCGGCTAAGGGATGCTATGCCTCCCATGCCGGGGCTGTCTGCTCCACCTCACTGCCCCACTGTGGGTACACCTGTAGTACACTTGACCCCGCTGGATCGGTTTCTGGGAGCCTGGCTAGAGCTTCCCCATGGCTGGGTCTTCAGGTCAACTGGGAAAAGACAAACACTCCCCTGTGCAGAGGATCTCTTTTCTCTGTATAGAAATAGACTCGGTCGCCATGTTCGCGTGGCTTACGAATGAGCGCCCGCACTCACTGCTGAATTGCGTGAGATAATTTGAGGGCAAGAGAGCGGGTCCACTGATTATGGCATATGGCATCCACTGCGGCACTCATACCGCTCAGGTTACTCCACGTGAGACCGCTTAAGCACTGGCTTCACAACCGAGTCCCGAGATGGGCATGGCATCTGGGCACGCTCCGAGTCTGCCTCCGAACCTTCACCCCTTGGTTGGATGCCTCATTTTTACAGCTGGCGTTCCCCTAGAACCTGTGTGCAGACATGTTGTAGTGTCAACAGATGCCTCTGCCACAGGCTGGGGTGCCATGTGCAACGGGCATGCTGCGTCGGGCTCCTGGACAGGACCCCAAATTCACTGGCATGTCAATTGCCTCGAGTTGCTTGCAGTATGGCTTGCTCTGCACCACTTCAGGGCCCTGCTGAAGGACAAGCACATTCCGGTCCGTACGGACAACACTGGCACCTTAGCGTACATCAACCATCAGGGCGGTCTATGCTCCTGTCGCATGTCACAACTCGCTCGCCATCTCTTCTTGTGGAATCAGAAGCATCTGAAGTCGCTTCGTGCCATTCACATCCCGGGCAGGCTCAATCGTGCAGACGACGAGCTCTCACGGCAGCAGTCTCGCCCCGGGGAATGGAGACTCCACCCCCAGTTGGTTCAGCTGATTTGGGAATGCTTTGGACAGGTAGACCAGTTTGCCTCTTCAGAAAAATTCCCAGTGAGCCTTCTTGATCAGGGAGATCAGGGAGGATGAGGAGCAGGTCCTCATGGTTGTGCCTTTTTGGCCCAGCAAGACCTGGTTCCCCGAACATGTACTCCTCACGACAGCCCCTCCCTGCCCAGTTCCTCTGAGGAAAGACCTTCTTTCTCAGAGATGGGGCACCCTCTGGCACCCACGTCCCGATCTTTGGAACCTACATGTGGGTTCTGGATGGGTCACGGAATGTTTAGGTACCTTGCCACCTCAGGTGGTAGCTACCATCACTTCAGCTAACCCTTGCTCTCAGTAGAGCTAAAGTTTCTATCTTTGAAAACTGTGCTCCTGACGGCCTTGGCTTCGGTGAAGAGGGTCGGGGACCTGCAGGAATTTTCAGTTGACGAGGCATGCCTGGAATTCGGGCCGGCCAACTCTCACATTATATTGAGAATACGGCCTGGGTACATACCCAAAGTACCCACAACTCCTTTTAGGGATCAGGTGGTGAGCTTGCAAGCACTGCCCCTGGAGGAGGCAGACCCAGCCCTGGTGCTGCTCTGTCCAGTACATGTGCTCTGCACCTACATAGACAGAACTCAGTGTCTTAGGACCTCAGACCAGCTCTTTGTCTGTTATGGAGGCCAGCAGAAGGGAAAAACTGTCTCCAAGCAGAGGTTATCCCACTGGATAGTGGATGCTATTGTCCTGGCTTATCAGGCTCAAGACCTGCGATGCCCCCTAGGGGTGAGAGCTCACTCAACTAGGGGTGTAGCTTCCTCCTGGGCGCTGACGCATGGCGCCTCGCTAACAGACATCTGTAGAGTTGCGGGCTGGGTGACACCTTACACATTTGCAAGCTTTTATAAGCCTGCTAGCATACGTCCAGCTAGAATATGCTACCCAGTGTATTCTGTGTAAGCTATAGGCCCTCACTCGTGCTGGCCTCACGACAGGGTGCTATCTCTCTCACGGGTCTCTGGAAGACAGCCATGTGGCATTTTATAAGGGACCCCATTCGTCAGTCTCTTTCTGACATAATGTAGAACATGACCGACTGAAAGGGAATGTCTCAGTTACGTATGTAACCCTCGTTAACTGAAGGAGGGAACGGAGACGTTGCGTCCCCTTGCCACATTGCTGTTCCGCTGAACCGCTGGGTCACTGGCTCGGCTCCTCAGCAAAGATTGAATGCGAGTTGTTCGCGCTGCTCCTGGGGGGTGGAGCTCACGATGCAAATTCCGCAGACCAAGGTACTAGTACAATTAGCTCGTTTTGTAACCACTCGAAGGTGATTGGGCTCTCGGGCAAGATCCCATTCGTCAGTCTCTTTCTGACGTAACATCTCCGTTCCCTCCTTCAGGGAACAAGGATTACATATGTAACCGAGAGGATTACATTGTAGTCGTTCTCCTCCCACGAGCCATTTTGAGGCTATGATAATGATCTCCATTGCAATCGTGAAGGCTAATGGGGAGATGGTGCACCCCGCCATGATGCCTACCTCCAGCGGTTGCCAACTTGTGGTGAAGCCTGATGTTGTATGGCAAAACTGTAGATCCTGGAAGTAGTGTTTCACTAGATTTGTGATTAAAGTCGGCACCTGGAAGAAATCAAAAGCAGCCCACAAAAACAAATAAGGGACTGAACCCTAGGCATTGGTCAGATCACGGAACAAGACATGAAGCTCTTGTCCTTCTTTCTTTGCAGGCTGGATTTGATGCCATATGATGCTGTTATGTTCAAGGCATTACGAAAAGCCTGCTGTAAGGTCCTTTCCCAGGGTCCTCCATGTAAATGACCTTCTGTTCCCTTTGAGTTGTAAACCTTTCAGGTTTGGGACCTGAGTTAATGCAAATTCCAATTGTTAGTTTCTGTCTTCATCTCGGGGGAAGTTTGTCTTGGTCAGATATATTTAAAGGACTGCAGCAAAAGGATCAGGGCGATTCTGTAGCCAGAAAGCCAGTGGTGTGTTGAGTGTCTCTTCACTTCATACTATGTATTTTCTAAGGTCAGGTATGCTTATTTTACTTTTAGAATCATCTTTGAGAATTTGATGTTTTGTATTGATATGTTTGAATTGGATATGTAATTGGCAGAATACATATTGAACTCACTGATAATAAATTGTTACATTTGATTTTATTTTGTTTTACTCTGTAAGTATTGACTCTAATAGATTACGTTGAATCCTTGTTAGCGATATGAGCGCCCGAATGAACAAGTTAATATAAAATAAAGAGTTTAACTAGAATAATCAAATGTCAGAATATTAATACCTAGAAACTGGCATACAACCTGTTTGCATACCAACCTAAATTCGAGGTCATAATAAAATGGAGTCAGATTAAATAATACAATGGAGTCAGATTAAATAATAAAATGGAGTCAGATTTGAGTTTAACCTAAAACGAATAACTCTACACGCTGAAAGACAGAACACGCAGGAAACCTTCATCCAGCACTGGATACCTTCCTTGGGCAGAGTGACTGGACCTTACACTGCAATACCAACCATTTGGATTGATGTGTCAATGAAATGGTTTTGTTTTAAATACTGTGTCATTATACCAACACACTGTGAAATATCCTGCCTTCAATGTTCAGCAGGTTTATTTGGCAAAACTGTTCAATGGTGGTTGAGTTTTTTTCTTTTGGGATGAACACCCCTCCTGCTCTTCGCCAGGCTTTCGGGATGATTTGCTTGTCCCATGCCACTTTCATGTTTTTCCACAGAATTTTTTGGAGCGTTCTTATAGACACAATACGGTATGTCATTAGGGCCTGGTGCAGATGCCGATCTTAACTTTTTCACTGCCTGCTTCACCTCGCTCAGCTTAAGAGGGCTTATATCAAACTGATGTTGAGGTGGTGATATTTGAGGGATGTCAGTGGGGACAACGATCGGTTCATCTTTTTTTCATCATTATAGATGGTTCTCAAATGCTCTTCAACCTGATCTTTTGATGTTTTCAGGGATCCACTCTTCTCCTTTGTGAATATGCCTTTAACAAACTTAAAAGGGTCTTTGTAGAAATCGGTTCTGGCTTTTTCTTTGTTCTTCCGACGCACCCATAGGCTTTATGCTCTGCGAAGATTTGAGAGCCTGTGCTTTAGGTCCTCCTGAAGGAAGTTGATGCCTTCCTTTTCTTCTACTGTTGCCTTTCTCCACAACTTTCTTGTAGCCGTCGCTTCTCTTTCACAAGTTGTTGAATTTCTTGCAGCCGACGGGACTTGGGGGAGGGAAGCATGTCTTTCTTTCTTACTTGCTCCTTCACTCCACATTTCTCCTCTCTGTAGCTGTAGATAAGGTCGCCCATCTTCTCCAGCTTCTTCTAGGCTGATCCTTTGATGTTACTTAGGATAGGGCTTAAGTCTTTGTTGATGGTTTTCCACTTTTTGCTGTTAGACTTTGGCAATTTCACCAACGGCTTACGTCCTTGCATGTTTTCTTTTTGCGGTGGGCTTTTTGTTGTCTTGGACTGGTGGTTCTGCCTGAAGCTTCCCCTTCATTCCCTGGGGTGCTGATTTTCTGTGGACTGTGGGTTTCTTCCTGCCGCTGAGTTTCATCCAACTGATTTAATCTTTTTCTTGACAGACTCCGGTCAGTGCGGGTCCCTGGGTTGGTGGTTTTCAGGCATTTCTTCCATCTTTGATGTACCTTAAGACCATGGGTTGATGTTGCTTGCGCCCATCCACACACACAAGTCTGAAGAACATGTCCAGCTACTAATTTCTCAAGAATCTTGCTACTTCCTTCTTTCGATGTCATGTCCATTCCAAGAGTCATTTGGAATTTGGAGGTCAGTCTGTGAGTCTTCTTTTGCCCCTGCACTCGCAGACTCTAGGGGTATTTTTCTAGGGCAACTTTTTGTAGCCGTGTAAGGTGGCTCTTGTGCCCTAATAGGGGTGACGGAGCCTGCTGCTATGGATAGCTAGCCTATGACAGCCCTGTTGGGGTCTATTTCCTCCTGTCAGCTGTCTCTCCATGCTGTCACATGCTGTCTTTCCCTTGTCGCCAGCTGCACTTTCACAACAGTCACTGGGTTTGCTTATAGAAGACCAGTAAAGCTAATAGAACTAGATGTTACAATCCCTTTAGTAGGAAACTCTTGATAGTAGCAATCTGTTTGGAGTACTACTTTGTTTGGTCTTCCAAAAGAGGACATGATTAGAAATCATCAACACGTTTCAGAAAGCGGGGCATAGAGGAGAGACAATAATCTACAGTATGTGGTATTTTTTTTTTTTTTTTTACCTTAAACTGCATTAACACAATTCATTACACCAAATACACAAAATAATGTTTTTTTTTAACAACGTCACATGACCCCTTTAAAAAAGTTTTGTTTGTTGGTCTAAGAGCAACATAGTGTGTATACTGTTTCAGGAATGACAAACACAAGTGTAAAAAATTGCACGAATAAATCCGCTAAATTGTTCCGCAAGTCATTGCTATGATTGACAGTGATAACTGTACCAAATGATATCTGGCAATCTGATGTCAAAAATAAACCTGTGCATTAAGTGACTGAGAATAAATTCATAGTAACAAAAATACAGCAGTCACAAGTCTGTGTTGGCTGAATATATTTAGCAGCTTATACAGTTAAAAGTAAACTTGACAAAAAAAATTTTTTTAAATCAAATTTAAAAATATAAAAAAATATTTAATGCAACAGTCTTTAAATAATTAACCCTTGTTTGTGTATGGGCATGAATTTAGTTTTTATTATTATCTTTTTTAAATAACGTGTATGAAAGCCCAGCGACGCCACACAGAGGTATCTTTATGTCTGTAACCTTTTAATGCTTGGGAAAGGGTGAACAAATCATGACATGCCCGGACAAGTGTCAGGAATACATTACTGAAAATACATTTTCATTCTGTTATTGTCACCTGTAAACTTTACTAGTTCAAATAATGACTTGAATAGATTTTATAATTTGCATGAGTTGCAGGCTGACTAAGTCTATGTTAAGTCAAATGTTGAAACTCATTCAATACTGCTTAACTGTGCATATTCTACTGCATAATTCTTTCTTGGCTCTTGGCTGCTTGGCTCTTGTCTGCTTGACACCTGTCCCTTTACCCAGCCCCTTTACCCAGGAACTAGGGACTTTGGCCTGGTACTCAGTGTGTTTCCACCACAGGAACTTTACCCTGGAACTAGGGACTTTGGCCTGGTACTCAGTGTGTTTCCACCGCAAGGTACTAAATAAAGTTCTGGGTAAAGAAATGCCCCTCAGAAAGTCCCTGCTGGCGAGGTAGTACTTTTTCAAAGTTAAGGAACTTTCGGGGGTGGGACTTGAGCACTAAACATCCTGAATGGTTAAGTTCACGCAGCATTGTGATTTCAACCACCACTTGTTCAGATCATTTTCAAAATATTACTGTTATTGTGTCATGAAATGTAATTTTAAAAGTAATTCAGGTGAGAATGTAGTTGTTTAAAACTCAAATCTGTTTATTTATAAAGACAGCGCCTATTTAAAAATGTGTTTGGTCGATCTCGGAGACGGTCAGCTCCACACGATCAGCAGGAGCTCAGTGCTTATGTATCTGCCGAGAGCAGCCTCACCTCGGCTAGACCTTCTGATATGTGCCGCTGGCTCTGATGTTTCTTTAGTGGTTAAACATAAAATATAATTCGTTTTGGATAAATCTACCAGGTTATCTTTGGTCTGTGTTCAATTTATCTATACTGTATGTTAAAATGAAAATAAAAAATGCAAATTGATATAATATTTTGTTTCATTGTAATGGCTGTATATATACACATATCCCTGAACTAAGTACATTTCTGCAGCTGTTATTATGTTTAAATGAAAACGAAAGGAGGCAGTGGTATTTGATATTTTCGTTTTATTATAAATGTACAGTGAGGAAAATTGCAGTAGCCATGGTCAGCTGACTGAAGTTATCAAGCACGCTGCTGTTTGCAGATTTACCGGATTTTCCCGAGTTGAAAGCACAAAGTCTTAACTACCGAGGATGCACGTACAAAATCAGCGTACTCTGTATTGAGAAACACGCGCAGACCTACGTCACCAGTCTATTTGCCTAATCTTCCCGGTACTTTATACCGCGGTCGAAACGCAGAAAGCTACAAGTCTTGGGGGGAAATAGTTCCTGGGAAAAAAGTTCTTGGTACAAATGTTCCGGGTAATTTCGGTGGAAACGCAGCAATGGATACCATCATGAAGAAGCTCACGGCTTTGGAAAGGCATTGGAGAAAATGGATGGATTTGGAGACCAGAATGGACAAAGAGAGTGACCGTCAACCACCCACAGCCCCCATACCTCGCCTTTGCCGCTTTGTACCGCCAGTCTGACAAGTGGGTCTGTGACCAGCTGGATTAACTCGACTCCCCAATTTCCATCTCCAGTTGCAAAGTCGTGTGTTTATGGTGTATTGATTATGTGCTTTTGTTGCTGAGGTGTTTTTCCTGTTCTCACACTGTGCTCCCAAAGAAGCATAGTCTGGGTGTTGTTTTTCTCTCCTCTCTTTCCTAATGTTATGCTGTATCTCTTCTTCCCCTGTACTACTGTATTTCGTTGCCTTGTACCCACATGTGCAATGACAATAATGTTGAATCTAATCTTATATAATTTAGATAGATGAGCTAAAATTGTACATCTGTTTATAGTACATATTTAAATGATAACCACTTTGTCAAGCAATGCAGCTATTTAAATGCTTTATTACCTGATATTTGATACTGTTATTTACTGTTACTGCTGCTGTGTGTAATGTTCATTTGTTTACACTAGCCATATTATTGTTTAAATTACAAATTTTATATTGTATTCTGTTTTCTCTGTTCATTGTAGACCACACACGCCCACGTGCACCTCTTATGGGCAAGTACCTGTAACAATTCAAGCATGCAAGAATTATTCAAATAAAATCCTTAGTAGTTATTATGCGCCAGCAAACGTCCAGAATTATGATTGATGAGACCTTTGACCTATGAATTATTTCCAGATGTGCCCTTTGACCTATGAATTATGTCCAGATGCGCCCCATCCGGCATGCGTGAAATTGATCCGTCATGCTTTGAGTTCCGGGAGGTGATGTTGTTTGTTCAGTGACCAAGTGATGAATGAGTTCCATTGAAGAATTTGTTTGAAGATTATATGGATCGTTTCCATATTCGGACTCTTCTGGACGCGTCTGTGTGTTACGCGAGCGCGGTATCAGGTTGCAGCCTGTAATGCTCGAGCGCGCGCTCTCACTGTGTGTGTGCGTATAGGTACGTGTAAACTGTGATAAAACAAGTACGTTTTGATGAAGGATAAATATAATAAATGATTTTTAACAGATCGTGAGATCATGTGTGTCTGGATGTCTGTGTGTGTGTGTGTGGGGGCGGGTGTGTATGCATTTAATATACCGTTTATATAAAACAATTCTCAACGTATTAATAAACTGCGAATAAACCAATAAAAATATAAATTCCCAGACATTATTTTGAAAGTCTCCCGCGTGCGAGCACTACGATTCATCAATGAGTTTCACAACATTTTGTCTTGTTTAAATTAAATCTGTGTTGCGAGCCCTCTCTCGCTCTCTCTCTCTCCGCCTGCGTGAGCGCATGCTCCTGTCATTTCAGTCTGCTGCAAAAGATAAAGTGGATAAGTAGAGAAAACGTTTTAAATGCACTACATCTCTCACGACTGAGCTATATAACTTTTAATGTTTAAATAAACAGACTCGCTTTACATCTGTTGTCCGGCGGTTCTTGTTTATATTTTAACTAAGTGTCTTATTTTAATCATGTTATTCTTATATGATCTAGAATGGATAAGCGGTCTACGCAGTTGATTATCGTATCTAACTCCGTCTCAAACGTGGTTCAAAGCGTTTTTAGTTGTTTAGCTAAAATTACATCTATTTTGAATATGAATCAGCTTTTATTCTCGTCATTTGGCGTTGGAGCCGTTTATTTCACAGTGTTTCTAGCTACGATGCAGACACGGCTCGTCCTATACAGTAGGATATATATAATTTTCAGAAAAGTGGTCCGGAGAACATTGTTGGAATGTTTACAGACAGGTCTCATGCGGATATCTTCACTGCCGTAATCTTACACTTTGTTTTAAGAAGCTTGCTTGAATAACATCAAGGTAGCTTAGAGCCTGTTTCAGATTAAACCGTGACGACATGGTCGTAAAAGACATAGTCCTGGTTATTTTCACAGACTTTAGACTCTGTTTGTCAACAGAATGCTATGTTTACCCATGTGGAAGTAATCACACTGAAACGTTCACGGTGTCTCATACAAACCTTTCATAAATAAAAATGTTTACCATCACACCTTGTATCTCTACAAGATGATGAAGGGCAGTGTATTAAAAATAAGAATAAGCACCCAAACAATGAGAACTTTTGTTTTAACAAATAAATCAAATTTAGTAGATTTTTCCAACCTAAACTCGTAATGCTCTAATGCAGGGGTTATAAGTAGTCAAATGAGCCTCTGATGAATGCAAGGCGCTCACAGAGAGTTTTCTTCATGCATTAGACCTAGACTCAAAATCAGTTGTCATAAGTTTGTATGCAACAAAAAAAACTTTTAGAAAGGCACTGTCTCACAGAATCTTTACAACAGATTACATGGTTTTTCTCACTAAAAATTTTATCATTAACCGTGATGTTTAAACGCACCATATTTATGTGCACACAATAATGTTGTATTTTATACAAATAAAAACAAGAGGGTCTATACAGTATTATATTATTAAGCTTTGATCAAATAATTGCTAAGCAATAATCATATAATCAATAGGTCAGACTTATCACCCCTAGCCTGATTTGTCTGTTAGCTTGTGATGATATTGTTACGACCAGCTCAAGCCATAACACAAAAGAGGGATCAAACGGAAATGTTCATTCAAAAATAAGATTTATTGAGTTAAACATATAACAAACAGTAACAATAATAATAATAATAAACAAAAGTCTAGGGTTAAGGGAAAACAAAATATTGACAACATGTGTAAGCAAAACACAATGAGCCACTCATGAGGAGAGTATCCCCATGGAGTGCCCCCTCTAAACAAGACACAACACTCTTTTATACACAACTGATTATCAATTAGGATGAGGAAGACCAATCAGGAACTCCCACGTCCAGGACCAATGGGATCAGGAGACTCAGGGACGTCACACCTCCCAATCCAAAAGAAGGTTCTCTAAAGAACCGACAAAAGAAAACAGAAATAACAAAAAATAGAACTGATGCAAAATAAGCATTTAATGTGAATATCCAACACTTAATACTCATCTCAATAAATCCCACTCCATTTCGCTCCCGGAATCCTGGGCCCTAGGATATCAGAGAGAGATAAAGGAGAAAGAAAAGAGAGAGAAGAAGAGTACCGGACACTACTAGGACAGTCTACATACGCGAGAGATCATCCGCAATTATGTTATCCTTGCCACGTATGTGCTTAATCTGTAAGTGGAAAGGTTGAAGAATAAGGCTCCATCTCATTATTCTCTGATTCTTACCGCGCATGCGATCTAAGAAAGTCAACGGATTGTGGTCGGTGTATACTGTAATCGGACCACATACAGAGCTCAAATAGACCTCAAAATGTTGAACGGCTAAAATAAGGGCTAACGCTTCTTTTTCCACTGTAGAGTACACTTGTTGGTGACGATTGAACTTTTTTGAAAAGTAACTGACTGGATGTTCGATTGCGTTAGAATCCTCCTGTAGAAGAACAGCACCAGCTTCACACAACCCCTGCCCACTACCTTTCCTAAGTACGTCACAGTAGCCTTTCCGAATTCGCACTTGGCAAGGTTGACAGTCAAGTTGGCTTTAGCTAGACGCACAAAAAGCTCTCTAATTTGATCAAGGTGTTCCGACCAAGAAGAACTGTATAAAACAACATCGTCTAGATAAGCCTCACAACCGGTCATCCCAGACAACACTCGATTTATTAACCGCTGAAATGTAGCAGGAGCGTTTTGAACGCCAAAAGGCATGACTGTGTACTGCAGAAACCTATCAGGTGTTACAAAAGCAGATAGTTCTTTAGCACGGGATGTTAATGGCACTTGCCAATAACCTTTCAGGAGATCGAATTTACTCACAAATTGTGCGGAGCCAACACGGTCAACGCAGTCATCAATTCTTGGTAGAGGGTAACAGTCTGGTTTTGTCAAAGAATTGAGCTTCCTGTAATCCGTGCAAAAACGATATGAACTATCAGGTTTACTCACTAAAATACATGGGGAGCTCCAAGAGCTAAAACTGGGTTCCGCCAAGTTATGATCAAGCAAATAATCCACCTCTCTCTGAAGTAACTTCCTTTTGATAGGGTTGACACGGTATGCATGTTGTTTCACTGGCTGAGCCGTGCCCACATCAATATCATGCTCAATGACAGAAGTTCGAGTCGGAATATCAGAAAAGAGAGAGTGAAACGAGCTTACCACCTCAATTATATCAGCCTTCTCTGACTCAGACAGATGAGACAAGTGGTGAGCCAAGTTAACAAGAATCTCAGAATTATTCAACCGGCCTTCTACTTCTCCTCGAGAGGGACCTTTCACCTCTTCTAGATGGTCTTCCGCCTCTATAGATGTTTCCGAAACACTTGTTTCTGCGGTCTCAGTAGCGGTCACAACATCAACAAAAAGAGAAGGAACAGGAGTCACATAAGATTTTAGTAAATTAACATGACACACCTGTATTTTCTTTCGACGATCGGGTGTATTTAATAAATAGTTGTTATTTGGAAAACACTTCGCGATCGTATACGGTCCAGCAAACCTAGCCTGAAAAGGAGTAGTCAACACAGGTAACAATGCCAGCACTTGGTCACCTGCTTGAAATTGTCTGGACTTGACTTTACGATCGAACAACCTCTGCATCTTTCCCTGAGATTTGGCTAACTTCCGTAGAGCAATAGCTCTAGCTTCATACAGTCGGTAACGGAAACTACTTACATAGTCTAAGACATTCTCAGGAGAATCAAAATTCGTCCACTCATCTGCTAAGACAGCAATAGGGCCCCTAACAGTGTGTCCAAACACCAACTCATTAGGGCTAAACCCTATGCTCTCCTGCACCACCTCACGAATGGCGAGCAACATCCATGGTAGACCTTCCTCCCAGTCACAGTCAAGCTCAACGCAATACGACCTCAAAAGTGACTTAAGAGTCTGATGGAACCTCTCCAAACATCCTTGACTCTGCGGGTGATAGGCACTTGAGATATTATGCTTAACTTTAAGTTGTCGCATGACCTTAGAAAAGTTTCGGGACATGAAATTTGAACCCTGGTCAGACTGAATAGTTTCCGGAATGCCAAAAATTGACATGAAGCTTGTTAAAGCTTTTAAAATAGCTTTGGAAGTAATGGATCTCAGAGGATAAGCTGCAGGGTAACGTGTAGTCTGACACATTACGGTAAGTAAATATGCATGTCCAGCCTTAGATCGCGGTAAAGGACCAACGCAATCAATAATCAAGTGTGCAAAAGGTGTTGTAACTGCAGCAATAGGTTGTAAAGGAGCTAATGGAACCTTTTGATTTGGCTTCCCTGTCATTTGACAAGTAAGACATGCACGTATATAATTAATCACATCTCGCTTACACCTAGGCCAATAAAATTTTCGTAAGAGTCTATCATAGGTCTTTCGTACCCCCATATGTCCAGTCATGCTCTGATGTGATAGTTTTAAGAGGTCTTGACGGAAATCAAGTGGAAGCACAATTTGGATCCTAGGATCGAGTGAAAAGTCAAAGCTCATAGGTTGTTGTCTATATAGCAAACCATCTTGAAAAAAATAGAAGGGAGATGAAGTCTTGTCTTGTTCACGAGCTAAAGAGAACAATTCTCGAAGAGTATCATCTGCCTGCTGTGCTTTGATAAGATCATCTCGAGTCACACTAAAGAGCGGAGATAAAGAACAAGATGTGTTAACAGGGTCATCACAGATAAATGGACATTCTGACAGAAGATTAGACTTATGGTCATCAACAGCATGTGGATCATAGATCACATTTTCCACATCTGTGCACACAGTACTTAATTCTGGCAGAGAGGAATTTTCAGATACGATAAAAGTATCACAGAGAATATTTTCAGTTTCATCTGGCAGATTTTTCTTAGCCATTGCTCGAGTTATGGCACATGCAGGGTATAAATTCGGACAGTCAGAAGATCCATCTAATTTATCAACAGCAGAAGCTACTATAGGTGGAACCCCAGTGTCTGACTTTTCCCAAACATTTCCCCCCGCTAAATCATTGCCAAGGATGAAAGTGACACCTGAGACAGGAAGCATAGCACGAACTCCAACTATCACCTCACCTGACACAAGTTTAGAATCAAGATATATGCGGTGTAGTGGAACTTCCATAAACGCCATCTCAAGTCCTCTAACCAGTACATGTGTTCCTGTATCAGTACGTTCAGACAAGGGCAAAAGTCCTTCCAACAAAAAAGATTGCCCCGCCCCAGTATCTCGTAGGATGCGTACAGGTACAGTCTCATCCGAATTGGGCAAAGCCACGGTCCCTTCGGTGATAAATGGTGCAAAATCAACACTATGTTTAACACTCTCCATCTCAGTGATATCTACTTGTTCAATCTGTTTGTTAACTCGAGCAGGAGTATGATTCACATTTGATGTAGAAATTAAACCAACAGGTTTAACACCTTTCTCTTTCTTTTTAAGAGCAATACAGTCTGAGATTTTATGTCCTGGCTTCTTACAATAAAAACAGACCATCACACCTTTCATACGTGTAACGGAAGTATTATCAGGAAAATTTGACACCGCATTCTGGTGTGAAACCATCTTTTTAGGTTTAACAAAAACGCTCAACTTAGATCTACTTGAATCATTAAAATGATTAACAGCAATTTGATGAGTAAGAACAAATTCATCTGCCATAAGAGCAGCATCTGACATTTTACTGACTTTATGCTCATTGAGATACATAGCAACAGCATTTGGAACACAGTTTTTGAATTCCTCTAAAAGAATCAATTCTCTAAGCTGTTCTTTGGTGGTCACTTTTACTGAAGTACACCAGCGGTCAAACAAATTTTCCTTCTCTCTGGCAAACTCAAGATATGAACAGTTTTCAACCCTAAAATGACTTCTAAATTTCTGGCGATATGCTTCAGGTGCCAGTTCATAAGCATGCAAAATAGCAGTCTTAACGATTTCATAATCACCACTTTGTTCCATAGTCAGCGCTGAATAAACTTCCTGAGCTCTTCCTACTAAAACACATTGCAACAGTAAGGTCCGAAATTCTTTTGGCCATTTCAAAGACTCAGCAACGCGCTCAAAATGTTGGAAATACTTCTCTACTTCTTTCTCTAAAAACAGTGGCACAAGTCTAATGTTTTTGTAAACATCAAAAACAGGTGCAGAAAACAAGGTTTCAACAGACGATGCGCGACGTGGAGTTTCAACTGTTTGGGCGTGCAATTCTAACTCCAATTTCCTCAACTGAAAATCTCTTTCCTCCCTTTCAGATTGCAACTCCAGTTTACGTAACTCAAGTTTCTGTTGTAACTCTAATGTTCTCATTTCTAAATCACGTTCTTTCAGTGCACAAGCATCACGCTCAGCACGTAGTTTTTCCGCATCAACACTTAACTGTTTCTCTTGCAGAGACATCTCACTAAACTTCACATTTCGATCGGCAGCATAAAGAGGAGAGGTTAAAGACTCTTCAGGATCAATATCTTGAGCTCTTACCTCTAAAACGCCCCGCTCAAAAAGTGCATTTTTCACAACTTTCAACAGTGTTTCTTTAAGCTTCTTATCATTACTCGTTACCTCCACATCAAAGCGCTCGGCAATCTGCAACAACTCATCCTTCGTACATCTTTCCAGTAGAATTTCCGAAGGAAATGAGAAGAAATCCTCAATTACCGACGACATATCTGTTAAAAGATGCAGCAGAGAAACACAATAGCAAAACAAAAACACGCGTGAGACGCCGCGCTAAACTAGAGCATTAGAACTACAAATCCCATCAGCCACTTCGCCCGGAATTGTCACACATACACGCTCTAGCTTCAACCCGCACCTTGGTTATGAGATAAATAAAGACTTACCGAAAGTCATCGCTCAAATTATCCTCATACTCAGCAGGCTTCAAATACGCAGAGATACAGAAAAACAACAAAGTGTTACCTTAAATGAAAAATGAGAGACTCCAGATCCTAACTATAAACAACACTAACTAAACCTAACTAATCTTCAAAGGTGTACCGGACTCGGGGTGGTATTTAAACGCTAAACTCATGGACAATTGGCGTTTTACACCAAAAGCCTGAAGCGTACCCCCAACAGAGATTTAAAACCTCCGCCCAGAATAACCTTCAAAAATAAGAAAGGCAAAATTACAAAAAAAATAACAAACAGTGTCTCGATGGAAGGATTTTAATCCAGCTGAGAACACTAAATACCTGAAGTCTACTCATTCCAAAAAGGTAAACACACTAAGGACATTAATGTATTTACTTACACATGCAGCAATCCCGGACGAGCGCCCAATTTTATGTTACGACCAGCTCAAGCCATAACACAAAAGAGGGATCAAACGGAAATGTTCATTCAAAAATAAGATTTATTGAGTTAAACATATAACAAACAGTAACAATAATAATAATAATAAACAAAAGTCTAGGGTTAAGGGAAAACAAAATATTGACAACATGTGTAAGCAAAACACAATGAGCCACTCATGAGGAGAGTATCCCCATGGAGTGCCCCCTCTAAACAAGACACAACACTCTTTTATACACAACTGATTATCAATTAGGATGAGGAAGACCAATCAGGAACTCCCACGTCCAGGACCAATGGGATCAGGAGACTCAGGGACGTCACAATATAAATATCTTACTGACACAGATGTGTTAAGGTGTTAACTATGATATGTGTAACGTTCAATATTACTGTTTACATTTTTTTTTAAGCGTATTATTTTTAGCTTTAATGTCCACCAAATTAATGTCCACACTCAAATCCTTAGAGAAAAAATATTTCATACATTCTATTTTCATTTGTCTAAGTCTCTAAGATATTTGTAATTACAGACTAAAAGCTTTAGATTGATTAAAACAATCGAGTTTATACTGTACATTTGTCTTGAATACGTATACGACTAGCAGTGAGTATACATTAAACAGTCTAAATACATAAACTCATAAATTCATTATGATTCTATCATATGAATATATATATATATATTTACAAACAAACACATATATATATATTTACAAACACACTTACAAACACACACACACACACACACACACACACACAGCTTTCACAGACCCCCACAAACTGCAAACAACATTTTTAAGTTTGTTTTATTATTTAGCTGTAGCTTAGAACCTAATGTAATTATTTTAAGCATTATTACAAGTATAGATGCTGAAAGAGCTCATTAACCTGTTTAACTCTAAAAATGTGAATAATGTTGCTTAAGACTAGTCTGACAAATAGAGGTATTAACATAAAACAAGCCTGGAACCAATTTGAAGCATTCTAACAATGAGTTCTACCATTGCTGAAAATGTATTTTAGCACCGCAGTAAGATATAACTGTGTGTGATTGACCAACTTATCATATGTGCAACATATTATTACAAGTCCCTGCTTACCTAGTTTACGATGAAACTAAAAAATATAGGCATGAGCTAACAATCACATTTAAAGAAAATCAACAGCAGAAAAGCTGAGCGGATGTGACAGAAGAAGAAACTTGAAATACGCTATAGCATCTATAAAGTCCATATAATTTTCTATTTTCCTTCATACCTCATTCCGCTTTTCCAAGGGCGCTAGTCAAAGAGTTTCTGCCATCAGCTACCATGCGCTCTAGCTTGACACACCCTCACAGTTCGGAGCTGTTAAAAATAACATGTACGAGCAATACAAAAATAATAAAGTCAATCACAATGTAAACTCTTTCTTTACCTGATTCGAATGGATGAACATGATAAATAACTTAAGTGTTTACAAATTTTTACCGTTCTTCCACTGATACGTAAACCCCACATTGTGACGAGAGAATAGCGGAAGTTTAGCGTCACACAAAAAAACATCCGAAGAAGAAAACGGCGCTTTTCAAAATAAAAGCGGAACAGACAAAGTGACACTGTTAAACATATAATGCCTTAAAATATAAATATAAAATGTTATATATGTTATAAACTTTGTAGAATATTAATGCGATTTATAAAGACATTTACAAATACATATATAATAATAAAAATATAAAAGATTTGTTAAAACATATTAAGACTAAACAATTTTATTCAAGAATAATATGATAAAACTGTGATGAAATAGACTTGACATTTATGCAATGGATCAGCCGTTGTTGTGTTATTTCACGAAATAGCATTAGGATTCGGTTGCGTGTTTTTGAATTCAGACAATTGTCTTTGTCTTAAGAAAGAGTCAAACAGTTCCATCTGCTATTTGAATAGCTGTCTTCATCATGAATCATGAATCCATTCTAGAGAGAATGTGTGGTATGTTAGACAGGGTGCTTTATGACCCAAAGAGGCATGTCTTCATCTCATTGAGCGTGACCGGTATTTAGGGTAACCAGGAATGTTAGGCAAGGCAGGCAAGGCTAGTTTATTTGTATAGCACATTTCATACAAAATGGTAATTCACTTTACATAAATGGAAGTAGAATAATCATTAAAATAATAATAATAATCACATTAACAGTAAAACAAGGGGGAAAAAAAAGAAAACTTTTAAAGTGAATTAAAACAGTTAAGAACAGAAAATGGTTATTGATAAGATACAGTACAACCAGTTCGGACGTAGCACAGTGCTCATTTCATTCAGTAAATGCACGGCTAAACAGAAAAAAATTACTCTGACTCCAGAATCACAACAAGATTCTTGAATTATTTTTAGTCGTTTGCCCCTAGAGTCAAGGTATGCATACGTCCTGAGAAATAAATCTTTGTTTCCAAATTAAACGACTTCAGTTTTCTACTTGTTTACCCGAAGAATGTTTTGGCTCATACAATCGTTAATTTCGTCAATGCATCGGCAGAGGGAGTCAGTGGGGCCTTGGTCATTTGGTGACAAGTCTAGGTTTACCCTGGTAACATCTGTAAAGCTGTGATAGGCAATTTGGTTCTTTCTCATTATTTGCCCTATAGCAGGGGCATATACAGGATGAATAAGAGCGGGTCAAGAACTGAGCCTTGTGGGTCTCCGCATGTCATGGACATCCTGTTAGTCTTATGCTCTCCTATACCCACATAATAACCTCTCCCTTGTAAGTATGACCTGAACCAATTGATTACCACCCCAGAAATCACGACCCCGTTTTCCAGTCTCAAACGCTGCACTCTGATCTAGTACAGCACTGATATTTTACCAGAATCAGAATTTAAGTGAATATAATTTATTATCTTAATGAGCTCTGTCTCTGTGCTGTGATGTGTTCGGAAACCAGATTGAAAAATGTCCCAGGAATCCAATTGAATTTAAGTAGCTGTTCGGCTGATTAAAAAAAATATATATATAGTCCTGCCTGGAAAAGGAAGATTTGATATTAGTCTATAGTTGCTCAATATGGTGTTATCAAGACTGCTCTTTTCAGAAGGGGTTTAACAACTACAGTTTCAGCGAGTCTGGAAAAGTCCCAGAAAGAATTGAGGCATTCACCACTTCTAGACATCTACTTCTAAACAGTTAAACACACCTTTGAAAAAAGATGTGAGAAGTGTGCCAAGATATCAGGTTGATGATTTAAGGTGCTGTACTTTTTCTTCCAAAATGTTGCTATTGTTGTTTGTATGTTCGAGTATTGTTTAAGTTATAAGGTTTGAGAATGAGTTCTGTCTAGCTGTGGCTAGTTCCACACTGAAAGCATGAAGGCTGTCTTTATAGATGCTATAGCGTATTTCAAGTTTCTTCTTCTGTCACATCCGCTCAGCTTTTCTGCTGTTGATTTTCTCTAAATGTGATTGTTAGCTCATGCCTATATTTTTTAGTTTCATCGTAAACTAGGTAAGCAGGGACTTGTAATAATATGTTGCACATATGATAAGTTGGTCAATCACACATAGTTATATCTTACTGCGGTGCTAAAATACATTTTCAGCAATGGTAGAACTCATTGTTAGAATGCTTCAAATTGGTTCCAGGCTTGTTTTATGTTAATACCTCTATTTGTCAGACTAGTCTTAAGCAACATTATTCACATTTTTAGAGTTAAACAGGTTAATGAGCTCTTTCAGCATCTATACTTGTAATAATGCTTAAAATAATTACATTAGGTTCTAAGCTACAGCTAAATAATAAAACAAACTTAAAAATGTTGTTTGCAGTTTGTGGGGGTCTGTGAAAGCTGTGTGTGTGTGTGTGTTTGTAAGTGTGTACTTTAGAGAGTTTGAATGAAAAATGTTTTAGGTTAAAGATGTTATTTAACTACAAACAGTAGTTTGTAAAACAAAAACAAAAAGTGTTTTGAAGAGAAAGTCAGATACGTAAATAAATTAAGTTTTATATATATATATATATATATATATATATATATATATATATAAGATTCTGTGAGACAGTGCCTTTCTAAAAGTTTATTTTGTTGCATACAAACTTATGACAACTGATTTTGAGTCTAGGTCTAATGCATGAAGAAAACTCTCTGTGAGCGCCTTGCATTCATCAGAGGCTCATTTGACTACTTATAACCCCTGCATTAGAGCATTACGAGTTTAGGTTGGAAAAATCTACTAAATTTGATTTATTTGTTAAAACAAAAGTTCTCATTGTTTGGGTGCTTATTCTTATTTTTAATACACTGCCCTTCATCATCTTGTAGAGATACAAGGTGTGATGGTAAACATTTTTATTTATGAAAGGTTTGTATGAGACACCGTGAACGTTTCAGTGTGATTACTTCCACATGGGTAAACATAGCATTCTGTTGACAAACAGAGTCTAAAGTCTGTGAAAATAACCAGGACTATGTCTTTTACGACCATGTCGTCACGGTTTAATCCGAAACAGGCTCTAAGCTACCTTGATGTTATTCAAGCAAGCTTCTTAAAACAAAGTGTAAGATTACGGCAGTGAAGATATCCGCATGAGACCTGTCTGTAAACATTCCAACAATGTTCTCCGGACCACTTTTCTGAAAATTATATATATCCTACTGTATAGGACGAGCCGTGTCTGCATCGTAGCTAGAAACACTGTGAAATAAACGGCTCCAACACCAAATGACGAGAATAAAAGCTGATTCATATTCAAAATAGATGTAATTTTAGCTAAACAACTAAAAACGCTTTGAACCACGTTTGAGACGGAGTTAGATACGATAATCAACTGCGTAGACCGCTTATCCATTCTAGATCATATAAGAATAACATGATTAAAATAAGACACTTAGTTAAAATATAAACAAGAACCGCCGGACAACAGATGTAAAGCGAGTCTGTTTATTTAAACATTAAAAGTTATATAGCTCAGTCGTGAGAGATGTAGTGCATTTAAAACGTTTTCTCTACTTATCCACTTTATCTTTTGCAGCAGACCGAAATGACAGGAGCATGCGCTCACGCAGGCGGAGAGAGAGAGAGAGAGAGAGAGATAGAGGGCTCGCGACACAGATTTAATTTAAACAAGACAAAATGTTGTGAAACTCATTGATGAATCGTAGTGCTCGCACGCGGGAGACTTTCAAAATAATGTCTGGGAATTTATATTTTTATTGGTTTATTCGCAGTTTATTAATACGTTGAGAATTGTTTTATATAAACGGTATATTAAATGCATACACACCCGCCCCCACACACACACACACAGACATCCAGACACACATGATCTCACGATCTGTTAAAATCATTTATTATATTTATCCTTCATCAAAACGTACTTGTTTTATCACAGTTTACACGTACCCATACGCACACACACAGTGAGAGCGCGCGCTCGAGCATTACAGGCTGCAACCTGATACCGCGCTCGCGTAACACACAGACGCTTCCAGAAGAGTCCGAATATGGAAACGATCCATATAATCTTCAAACAAATTCTTCAATGGAACTCATTCATCACTTGGTCACTGAACAAACAACATCACCTCCCGGAACTCAAAGCATGACGGATCAATTTCACGCATGCCGGATGGGGCGCATCTGGACATAATTCATAGGTCAAAGGGCACATCTGGAAATAATTCATAGGTCAAAGGTCTCATCAATCATAATTCTGGACGTTTGCTGGCGCATAATAACTACTATCCTTCAACTGGGACCTGCTCTCTTGCTCCAGTTTCTCTAATCGGAAACTCCCACTACCATTTCTACATGTACATTCTACAACAAACCCCTGAGCATCCCTTACGCTCGTATAACGTGAGACTTTGTGACTTTCTGCACTTGCTATACTTTATACTTCAGTACAGTAAAAATATAAAAAACATTTACAATAGAAATTTTATAATAAATCCAAAAGCAAGACATAAAAATAAAACATGTTTAACAATAATACAACATAGATCACATAGGCCCATATGGAATCAGTATATCAAGAAACTCTGCATTCATATTCTTATTGTTACGTCTTAGCCCAGTACATAGCAAATCAGTAAAATGCTAAATCCCTCAAATGGTAAGGCAATCGACGTTTTCTGGGAAGCACAGGGCTAAACAGGGGAGGAAGGGGAGGTGAGGGTATGTGTAGTCCTTTAAGTAAGTGATGTACAGTTTCATGCAATTGTAATGAATGTTTTTTGCTTTTGCATGAGGTCTAGATACATCCCAAACTTCAAAATGAACTGGGGTGGAACTACCAAAGGGGCATAGTGGTTGCAAAACCTCATACACGTGGATACAGTTTGTTGTGAAGGTGGGCAGGATCATCCATTAAAACCAAGTCACCAATGTTATACAGTGTGTATTTCAAATGATGATCATAGTTCAGGCATTGTTGGGCTTGAGCCTGGTCTCGGAAATCAGTTGCATCCAAGGGAAAGCAGGCTTCATGGTCATGAGCCAGAAAGAAGTGTGCCATCCAGAGGTGTCAAGTAACGAAGTACAAATACTTTGTTAAATTACTTAAGTATAAATTTTGGGTATCTATACTTTACTTGAGTAATTATTTTTCAGCCGACTTTTTACATCTACTCCTTACATTTTCACGCAAGTATCTGTACTTTATACTCCTTACATTTTAAAAATAGGCTCGTTACTGCTATTTCATTTCAGCTTGTTTTCATTTGTCATCATTAAAAAAAAATAACTATCCAGATAAATCGCGCCATCCGGATGGAGTGAATTTGATTGTGGCTGGATGAGAAGTATAAACATATACCATTCAGACACCCTATTGGTTTGTACGCGATCCATCGCACCTGCACATGACACAAATCACATCACACTCCAGCCAGGACATAGACAGTTTTGGGTTCGTTTATCAAAAAATATATTTCTTAAAAAAAAGAAGGGTTGGGTATGGAACCGGTATCCGATCGCCTCAGAGTCAGTCACCTTAAATTTCATATGAAACCGGCGTCAGAGCGGTCTCCTCTCCGTCTTTCAGCGCGCTCTTCAATCCGAAGACCGCGAGCGGAGCATTTTGGTCCAAAAATAGCAAAAACGACGACTTTATTCAGCATTCTCTTCTCTTCCGTGTCTGTTGTGAGAGAGAGTTCAAAACAAAGCAGTCTGGATATCCGGTTCACGAACGAATCATTCAGTTCACTAAATCGAACTGAATCGTTTTAAACGATTCGCATCTTTAAAGAGTAACTAAACCCTAAACCAACTTTTTTTTAGTTAATGATCTATAAGAATGGGGCTTTATTAGTGCTGTTCATTGATTCAAGTAACTTTTTTGACATTTGAGTATAAAGTGTTTTCATTCTACAATATATGGTGTAAAAACGTGTGAGTGCTGCCCTCTTCAGGTTGAACGGTGGCTACTGCAGTTGATTTTTCCTATTGGATGTTGCGGTGGCAAGTGACGTAAGCGGTGGCAGGTGACGTAAGCAGTTTCCAGCTCACCATGCCCCTTGGTACGAGCTACCACGCCCTTGGCAGTATAAAACCATCAAAATGACTGTAGTGAGTCAGGAGCTGGAATTGCGAGTATAGGTAACGACCAGGATAGACTAATATAGCATCTATTTAGCATAGCAATTATATAGTTATTTAGATCTTCAAGTTAGCGTAAATTTATCTGTATTTAGTACAGTGGTCAGGATGGTACGGAGGTGTGTTGCTGGTTGCGACAGCACTGCTGGACTGCATAGTTTACCAGCAGACTTTAAAATTAAGCGCCAGTGGTTGCATGCATTTGGCCTGGAAGACCGCAAGTCCCCGCCTAGAGCTCGAGTGTGCAAACTGCGTTTTACATGGGATTGCTTCTCCAACGCAATGGAGGTGGAAATGGGCTTCTCCACACAGCTCGCGCTGAAAAGCGGCGAGTTGCGGGAGTTAAGACCGCAGTTTGAGCCAGCGGCTCGAATTGATATGAACAGACACCTCGACAACCTCCACTTCAGGTGAAAGTGGGGGAGAAAAGTCCTCTACTTCAAATGATCGCTCTGTTGCAAAGCTACTTGCGTCATTACAGTCACTCTCCATTTTAGCGTCTCTGACAGCAGCTGTCAATCAATCCGTCACTGCAGGTCTCAGGATCACGCAGCACTCGCTCAGCCCCGCCCTACGTTCGTCCCCTCTATCTCCGCTGTGATCTGCCCACTTTTCAGCATTTTTCAAATATTGTCAGTCGGTGGAGTCAGGCTCTGAGCAGGGGTTTAGTTACACTTTAATAAGCATTAATCCAGAAATGACTTAAGCTGTTCACTTTTTTAATGTGGCTGACACTCCCTCTGAGTTCAAACAAACCAATATCCCAGAGTAATTCATGTACTCAAACAGTACACTGACTGAACTGCTGTGAAGAGAGAACTGAAGATGAACACCGAGCTGAGCCAAATAACGAACGAAAGATTGACTCATTCTTTTGGGAAAGTTCAAGGATCCAGTAAAGCAATGCATTAGTAAAATAGTGCTAATGCAGAAAAAAAACACGAACGATTCCATCAGAGATGGTACATTCATCAGCAGGAACTACACTTGGCAATTGGCGCTGCCTTGCTGTGGCTACATGCAGCAGTAGCCGCGTGTGTCCATGTCTGTCGTGTTTGTTTTTTGTATCTCGTTTGTCATGGCGGCGGTGGATAGGAGTGTTGCAGTGTTCAGTGATTGACATGGATTTGTTCAACACGTTGCGGACCCTGCGGACTATTTGCGATGAAGTTCCACCAGAGATTCGCAGATGTGGGTCTGCTTGCCTCGATCGACAAACGGAGCTCAGGATCAGCGGACGAGGCAGTGGAGCATGCGGAAGACAGCGTGGGTCTGTTGCCGGATTGCGGGTGACAGCAGCCGCGGGTCGGGTGAGAAAGCGTGGCCGGAGGGGAGGAGAGCGACGGAGGTTACGCAGAGCTGGATTGCGCCGCCTGCCACTTCCCTCGGTCGTCCTTGGAAACGTGCAATCATTAAGGAACAAAGTGGATGAACTGCAGGCAAATGTTAAATTCAGACTGGAGTTTAAGAATGCTTGTGTTATAGCTTTGACTGAGACTTGGTTAAAAGAACATGATTTGGACCAGGATCTTGAAATTGATGGCTTTGGCCAGCCTATTCGGTTGGATAGAGACGCACAGCTGACTGGTAAAACACAAGGAGGGGGCGTGTGTCTATACATTAACCCTCGCTGGTGCAAAACTGTCATAGTAAGGGAATCTATCTGTAGCCCACATATCGAACTTTTATCTATCTCATTGCGTCCGTTTTATTTGCCACGAGAAATTCCTCAAATTTTCATTACACTGGTTTATATCCACCCAAGAGCTAATTTGACAGATGCAGTAGCTGAAATTACCGAACTTGTTCACCGTTTACAAAATATTTCCCCCGATGCCCCGCATTTTATACTTGGTGATTTTAATACGTGTAGTCTTAAGAAACATCTTGGGCACTTTTATCAATATGTAAGTTGTCCTACTAGACATAGAAAAAATTTAGATATGTGCTATGGTACAGTTAAAAATGCCTATAAATCTTACGCAATGTCACCCCTGGGTTCTTCTGACCATAGCTGTGTCTTTCTGGCCCGGTCTATCAATCAGCCCTTAAGAGAGGCAAAGTTGAGCGTAAAGAGGTCTCTGTATGGACAGATGACGCAATTAAAGAATTGAATGGATGTTTTTATAGTACTAATTGGGACGTTTTTAAGGACTCATGCACTGATCTAGACGAATTAACTCTCACTGTGACAAGCTATATCAAATTTTGTGAGCAAATGATTATTCCAAAAAAGAAGATTACATTATACCCCAATAATAAACCCTGGGTGAGCAGATCACTTAAGCACGTTCTTAATAAGAAAAAAATAGCTTTTCAACAGAATGATATACATAAAAAAAAGGAGACTCAAAGGTTGGTTAAGAATGAAATAAAATTGGCCAGAAGTCAGTTTAAGAATAAGGTGGAAGATCAACTGAACAATGGCAATGCTTACTGTGCTTGGAAAGGGATTAAGGCCATGGTGGGAATGAGTGATAAGAGAAAAGGGGTAGTTACATCTGACAAACCTGACTCTGATTTGGTGGAGGAGCTGAATCAGTTTTATTCAAGATTTGACTCCCATTACCTTAATGACGATCTGGCTGAATTTAGAATTGAGTCTGAGGGAAGTAAGATTTTGATTGATGAGATAGATGTCTGGAAGACTCTTGAGCAAACGAGCATAAGGAAGAGCCAGGGGCCTGACCACATCAGCGGCCGATTGCTTAAAAATTGTGCTCTGTTTCTGAAAAGTATTTTTGCTTTTATTTTTCAACTTTCACTATCACAAAGAAAAGTCCCAGGGATATGGAAAGAGTTCCCTCTCCAAAGGTGTTGAATGACTATCGTCCTGTGGCCCTGACATCTCTTGTGATGAAGGGTTTTGAGCGCATTGTAAGGAGGAGTTTACTTTGCATGACTCAGAGCATGATTGACCCATTACAATTTGCATATTTACCAAGAAAGGGGGTTGAGGATGCCACAGCAACACTGCTGGACTTTGTTACTGGACATTTAGAGGGCAAGAAGACACATGCTCGCTTGTGTTTTGTTGATTTTACATCAGCGTTCAACTGTATGCAGCCTCATATTCTTGCTCACAGACTCTTGCAATTTCCTGATATTGACTTTCATATTGATGGTACAATTTGCTGGCTGGTGGATTTTTTAATCTTGAGGCCACAGAGGACCCGGGTAAATAACACTTTATCTAAGGTCCTCATGTGTTCAACGGGGTCACCTCAAGGGTGTGTTTTGTCACCACTTTTATTTGTGCTCTACACCAATGACTGTCAGAGTATGTTTGAATCAAGGCATATCATTAAGTATGCTGATGATACTGTGATAACTAGTCTTCTGCAGGATCACAAGGAGGGTCATGGACCAGTTTTGGACAATTTTATCTCATGGTGCAAGGACTCATATCTCCACCTCAACGTCTCTAAAACTAAAGATATGTGTATTGACTTTCGCCGTAATCCTTCAACCACAGCTTCAACTTTGATTGATGGCATAGTGGTTGATGTGGTAAGCCAATACAAGTATTTGGGTGTCATTGTAGATGACAAATTGAATTTTGACACCAATACAGACTATATATGTAAAAAAGCTAATCAGAGACTTTTTTTCTTAAGAAAGTTGAATGGGTTTAATGTTGATAGATCACTTCTGAAAGCTTTTTATTCATCCTTTGTTGAATCAATTTTAACCTTTGCTATGATCTGCTGGTTTGGCAATTTGAGCGTAACTAACAAAAATAGATTGGGGAGAAATGTAAGCATATGTCGGAAAATAATTGGCATTGATCTTAACAGCATTGAGCATATATATGAGGCCAGAGCTACACAGAGGGCAATGGCCATTTTGGTTAACATCACTCACCCACTACACTCTGAATTTTGCCTCCTACCATCAGGAAGGAGGTATACTTACCGAAAACGTGCCAGATCCAACAGATATTTGAAATCATTTGTACCATTAGCTGTTGGGTTTCTCAACAAACTATAGGTACATGTGTATTTATGTTTTTATTTACCTATTACCTTATGGTTTTATGTGTTTTGTGCGAATGTGTATGTGTTGGCTACTTGTTGTGAACCAAATTGCCACTTGGGGACATTAAAGATATTTCAACTTCAACTTCAACTGTATTTTACAGACAATGTTTTTTTATTATGAAATTACAAATAAACATTACTTGGTCAAATTGCATTTAATATAAATTTAAACTATTATACAGTTTCATTATTTGCAATCAACATGCAATAAGCATCTAAACATTATATTCAGTTCACATTTAATATTATTTTAAAGTATATTTCAGTACTCTTTTTAAAATTATGTTAAAGTTACCTTTTTTCCGGAGGGTGATGTTAGTTTATATTTAAGTGCTCAAGAATTTGATCAGTTTGATAGCAAGCTTGACAGTCTGATTTGTTCTTTGGTCTTGTGTCAGATTTTATTTGAGTTAGTGTGTGGAGTAAAATGTTACATTTAAATTAAAAAAAAATTTTTTTTACTTTAAATTTAAGCTAGGTCATGTCTTTTGTCAATTTTTTCTTTTGTTAAATCTTGAATTTTAAGTTGTAAGTTTTAATTGTTTTAAGTTTTAAATGTGTTTGATTACAGTTGCACAAATAAAAATAGTCTTTGGAGAATTAGAAAATGAAAGTATTCTTGCCCTGGTTTCTCAGAAATGTTCGACTTTAATGTTAGGCATACCTAAGTATTCATAATGTATGTAGAGATAAAGTTTGACATACAGTACAAGATTTAGCGATAATGCAATTAAATGCATTTTAAACCTTTCACTCGTGAAGACAAAAACAAAACGAAACGAGTTTGACCTGTATGAACAACATTGGACCCCTTTATCTTTACATGATTGGATCACTAAAGACAGTTGAGTCATGCAAGCTTGGAATGACATTCCATTGAAGAAAAAAAATAAATATATATATATATATATATATATATTTTTTTATACCTCATATATATGCTCAACCCAAGCAGCACTTTCTTTAATTGATCTACAAGATTTTCTATTTTCTACATTAATTTTTTGACAGTGACACTTATGAGAGAGAAGTACAGTATGTGTTTAATGCTTTTGTAACGTACTGTATTTCACATCGGTGTACAGAGTATTTTTATAATCATTGTTCATTCATAGTCAGATAAGCACATATGTAGGAGATATACTATTAATTATCATTATTTCTCGCAATGGTTTAACACATAGTACACTTTGACCATATTTAAAAGACATATAAGTATTCAGTTTCTACTTGAGTATGTTTTTTTTTAAAGTATATTATTTACATAAGTATTATTTTTTAAATTCTGCTAAAGTGTATTTATTTTTTCACAAGAGTGATATTAGTTTCCCCTCTGTAGTGAAGTGCTCAAAACTTTGATCAGTTTTAAATAGTGGGCTTACTTTAAAGTGACGACTGATTTGTTTTTTGTTTTGTTTTTTGGTCTTGTGTCAGATGAGGATTAACTTTTAGAAAAAAATTAAATGACAACTAATGATTTTAAAAGCACCTGTGATGTTTCCTATTAATTCCTACTAAATTTTCATTAAATGGGGTTTAGTTAAGATTTCAAGTCAAACACTTTACGTGAATTAGAATTGGAACTATTAGCCTGGTTTCTCAATGATGTTCCATCTTAATGTTGGTCATAACTTAAGAATTCATACTGTATGTAGAGCTTTAGATTGAGAAAACACAATTAAATTCAACTCTAATTTGTGAAAAAAAACTGAACTAGTTTGACCTTTATGAACCACTTTTGTCTTTCAGTGTACAGAACACAAAAGAATGTAGGTCACACAGGTTTGAAGTGATATTATCGGCAGAGAAAATGAGGCAATGTTCATATCCCCCCCCCCCCTTCTGATGAGCTATAAAATGAGCGCTGAAACAGACACATTATCACATTCACCTTCTGATCAAAGATGGATCTGCAAATATCACTTTTTCTTCTGTTTATTCTTTTCACTGCAGGTACAAAATACAAATCAGTTCTGTAATGTTAGATTGTAATGTGAGATGATTCTCATTTAACACTTCTGTCTTTTTAATTACTAAAGGACACTCTCTCCGCTGTAATGACTGCAGTCTGACGGGATCTTGTACAGAAACTCAGTGTTCCATTTGGTTAACCAACTGCTTCAGCGCAGCAATTACTGGTAAGTCCATTATGATGGATTGAAAGGGACTATTAGAACTGACTGACATAGAACTTCTTTTCTGGACAGAATTTATAATTGCACATATAGAATGTACTATAGATTACTGAAATCATTATGATAATTCACATTTAAAAATGTGTGAAATGAAAAAATGCTAAATGTAAAAAAATCCTAGTTGTCTCACACCTTTGGACCTCATTCTAATAAATATTAGAGATCCTTTAATATTGCAACGTTTGTACTTTTGATACACTATTGGACATGCTTTCTGTATTAACATATTTATAAATAAATTTGCCATAAAAAATATTGTTCAGTCGAGCTGCTCATTCCTGTGTTTTCAGTCAACAGCACTACATTGAAGTATAAAAGTTGTGCTCCATCTGTCTGTCCAAGTGGATCCATCAACCTCGGCATTGGAAGAGGCTCTGCTAAGTGCTGTAACACTGATCTCTGTAACAACCAAGATGCTCCAGGTATTGTACTTGAATGTAATAGAGCGGTTTATAGAAGCGACTTTAGCCGAAAGAAAAAAAGATAGGGAAGACAACATGTTTTATGTTTGGTCCAATGAGCACCTGTAATGTTGTGTGCAAAGTGAGACCAGGACCATGTAAAGAAAGCAAATCTATTTTCCCTCTTGTAGATCCCACTAGTGCTCCCAATGGAAAGAAATGTTACTATTGTGATGGGAATACCTGCTCAAACACAGTGAGCTGTTCAGGGACTGAAGACCGCTGCTTTAATACAACAGGTGAGAATCTGGAAAAGAAAGCCGTGTTCCTGTAGCTCAATTGGTAGAACATTGCACTATAATGTGTCAAGGTTGGGACTTCGATTCCATTCTAAGTCGCTTTGGATAAAAGCGTCTGCTAAATGCATAAAATTTAAAGCCGCATCATTATCTTTCTATTTTTTGTCTAAACATTTGATACAGATCATGTATACCAGTGGCCAACTTGTCTCTGACTCTAACCGTTTTCTTCCAGTCCAGTCACAGGTTTTAAAAGGCTGTGTCTCTAAATCTCTTTGTGATGTCCCACAACTGATTGGTTCAGGAAGTTTCTCATGTTGTGAGGGGAACCTGTGTAACGGTGCTCAGAGCGTCACTCAGAGTTTCCTGTTCCTCTGCTGTTCTCTGCTCTCCTTCATCCTGCTGCACTGAATCCAGCAGATCTTCACATTCTGCAGCTGCAGAAAATATTTTTATAGAGGACATCAGATTCCCAAGCTGGTATGATTATTCAGGGTCTTTTAGGGTCTGTCTGGAGAAAATGAAGACTATGGCAGTTTCAAACTGCAAGCCTGAGCTTCATGTCAGTACTTCATTGTCTTCAGTGGTTGTGTCCAAACACTGCTAAGATACATTTATATGCAAACACCATGTTAAAGTGAATTTTGCATCTGATGTCCCTTTAATATGTATTTATACTTTTGAGGTGAACAGGGAAAAGGTGATAAATCTGTAACTCAAGGCTACATGAGCCTCATATTATGATGGGTTGTTGGTACACAGTGTCTTCAGTCATCTTTCTCATTGTACTCTACACACATATATTTTCTTTGTTTAAAATAAAACTACTGATTTAATCAACTTATGCCTCAGACTACACTCTGTATGCCCTACATTGCTATATAAAAACCTAATGAATCAGTCATTTTTATAATAATGAATTTTTTTTTTTTTTACCAATACAGTATGTATTTGCATGGCTGGATTTTGTATCAGTATTGATATAAATATGATCTATAGGTTGATAGCTGCTTTATTTTTAATCTTCCACTTTCTGTCACACAAATTATGTTGCTCTACCTATTAAAGAGAAAAAGACATTTTACCAGGACAAACAATTATATATCTTAAGATTCATATCACATTTTCCTCAAGAGGACTGTTTTCTGTCATACTGACTATAGTAAAAATACACAGTGTCCCACAAGCTCTTGCTTCAAACTCTCAAAGTTCGCGAACGCGATCTCCTCCATTGCTGACGTTTGCAGGCGACAAAACAGTGAGATTCAGGAAGTATCCGGCTTTAAAGGTCTTTTTTGATCCCTCCCCTTACTACAGCCGCCTACTCTCGCCTACATTTCAGGCAAGGCAAGGCGCATCTCAAACAAGCCTAATTTGAATTGGCTATTCACGGTCACGTCGGCACAGGTGATCACTTCCGTTTTCTTTATTATTTCCGTTGTCAGATTGTTTGGCAGGTTGGAAAGGGCAAGGAGTGGAAGCCAACATTCTGTTGACCATATCGCATTGGTCTGATCATGTAATATATGCTTTAATACAATCGAAAGCACGTTAAGATCACCAGTTTTCCTTTGATGAGAATGACCGAGTGTGAACGAGTCACAAACCCACTACCTAGCCTCTATGTGGCGATTGGATGCCGCAAACATTAGTCAACAGAAAACGGCGCTTGTTTAAAGATATTCCATTCATGCACCGCATTGGAACCCAGTTGTGGATTGTAAGAGGCAACGGATATGAGACGCGGCACAGCACTTGGACCGGTATGTGAATCAGATTATTATTTATCTGCTTGCTGGCTTGTCTATTGGAGATGCTATGTTGGTTGTGCTGGCTGTGTAGCGCTGCTTATGTTCGGATCATTTGAGGTCTATCGGACATGCAGAGTTTGGAGTGTGTTATATGCAGCGCTGGGATATGCGCAGTTTATTGCATATGATTTAAATGTGAAATTGTATGTGCCGCTGAAGTTTGATGGAGAAATTGGATGAAGATGAGGCTGATGCGGTTATGGAGAGCAAAAGGGAGTGTAAGCTCACAGCAAAGGCTTGGGAGTTGAAGATTGAATAGTTACAAAGGGACCGTTAATCCAAAGTGAATAAAATCCAAAAATATGATTGCTTCAATGAAAGAGCTTATGCAAGATGATGAAAATTCATCAAAGGTTTATTCTTTATTTGAAACACTGACCCTTTTGAGAGATGATGTCACTTTGTTGTATGATAGTATGATTCCTTTACTTCCCGCTGAGGAACAAACAAAGCTAAATGAATGGTATGGCTCAATTTTACGGTTCAACAAAGGTATTGAAGATGTGGAGAAATGGTTGCATGATCTTGCATTCTTTAAGAAAACTCAGTGTAAGTTTTAAGAAAGTGTAAGTGTGTTAAGAAAAGCAGCAGTGTCTGAACAGAGTAACGAATGTTTGGTGTCACCTTAGTCAACTATAGATGCAACACAGAAAAAGACTTTGACTGTTGAAAATCCATCTTTAAATGATCAATTGCCTGCTGTTACATCCTCTGTTTGTGCAAATCCACAAAGGATTCTGAATCAAAGTAAGGAATGTAATGCATTGCCTTGCGATGACTTTGCGGACGACATCAAGCCAACTGATATTATCTCAAATGTATACAGTAAAAAATCAGGTAAAAGGAGCTCTTCTTCTGCTTCATGCTCTAGTAGATCATCTACATCATCTGCTTATCTTCAAGCTGAAGCTGAAATGGCGGCTTTATTAGCTAGTCAGCAAATGCTGCAACAGAAGCATGCTGTGGAAGAGGAAGAGGAGCACTTAAGAAAAAAGAAGGAAAAAATTGATCTTCAAACTAAAATAGCTGTGTTTATGGCTAAAGTTAATGTGTACAGGTCTGCTGCATCAGAACAAATAGTAACAATTCGACAAGAGGTGCAAGAAATAAGGAGAGTTATTCTCAACTTCACTCTGTGCTACAACCAAGGTCCATAACACCATTACAGTCAACTGCATCATTTAATGCGCAGCTATCCCGTAACCATAGTAGAGATGCACTTGTTTTAAGACCGCCAACTGATGGAGAACAAGGAAATATGTTGCGTCTTATGGAAAAACAAAATGAAATCACTACTATGTTGGTACAACAGCACAATATTTCATTACTTCCTCACAGAGATATTGTATCCTTTGATGTAGAGCCTTTGCAATATAAATGCTTCATACGATCATTTGAGGAGGTTGTGGAAAAAAGGGCAAACGATTATGGTGACTGTTTCTATTTTCTTGAGCAGAATACTCGAGGTCAACCAAGAGAACTCGTCAGAAGTTGTCAACATATGGCTTCTAAGCAGGGTTACTTGAAAGCCAAGGCCTTACTTAAGGAACACTTTGGAAATGAAGTCTGCATACATGGACAAAGTGCTCTCTTGGAAGTCTATGAGACCTGAGGACTCAAAGGCTTTGCAAGATTATCTTCTTTTCCTTAGAGCTTGCTGTAATGCTATGGAGGATGTTCGTTATATGAAAGAGTTACTCATCCTGTGTTTGGAAATATTGTTGAGGCTCCTCTAGGAGGTCGAAGCTTGATTCTTTATAAGCCTAAGGCCTCTGTTATGTCGCTGTAACAGAGATGGAAAACATTGGGAAAACTAATAAAGGTGTATCATGTCTTTGTTGTGGCGAAGAATATTTCTTGAATTCCTGTACTGTGCTTACCAAAAAAACCCATAAAGAAAAGATAGATTTTCTGAAGAAAAAATTAATCTGTTATGGCTGTTTATGCACAGGCCATATTAGTAGAGATTGTAAGAAGCTAATTATAGGCAGAGTGTGTGGTTTTAAACACCCTAGTGTTCTTCATGTCTTCCAGCAATATAGAGCTGAGGAGCCAAAGCAAACAGTGGGTAATGCTTTGATCTCGATTCAGTCAAGTGGTCTTACTGTGGCTGGTGAGGATGCTTGTGCTTTGTCCATTCTTCCGGTATGTGCTAAAGTTAAGAATGGAACCAAGATTGTGGAAACTTATGCCTTCCTAGATCCAGGCAGTTTGTCAACATTCTGTACAGAAGGTCTCATGAATAAGCATAATTTGTCTGGCAAAAAACTGAATATACTACTTAAAACCATGAATCAAGACAAACTTGTTTCCAGTTATGTCGTTAGAGATTTAGAAGTTGCTGGATTCGATCAAATGCATTATTGTCTTTTGCCTGAAGTTTATACCCAGAAAAGCATGCCAGCATATAAGGCTCATATTCCCAAGCAGAGCGATCTTGTTCAATGGCCTTATTTAAATCATATATCTTTGCCCTCAGTTGAAGCTGGAGTTGAACTCTTGATTGGAGCAAATATACCAGAGGCACTGGAGCCGTGGCAGGTTCTTCGTGGTCAAAGGAATGGCTCATATGCGGTTAAAACCATACTTGGATGGACTGTGAATGGACCTCTTAAAGGAATGGAAAGGTATGGAACTTTCGGTAGTGACCAGGCTCGGGTGACTGTAAACAGGATCTCTGTCTCTAAATTGGAGGAGCTTTGGAAACAACAGTTTAAGACTGATTTCCCTGAAAATGCTCAGGATGAACTGGTTACAATGTCTAAAGAAGATATTCAGTTCATGAATATGGTGTCTCAATCTGTAAAACTGAACGATGGTCATTACTGCATTGGTTTGCCACTCAAGAATAAGGATATGGTCCTTCCAAATAACAGAATAGTGGCAGAACAGGGAGCTTTTGTAATGGTCCTGTCTCCCCCTGCTGGTCACTCTTTCTCCCTTTTCCCCATCACCCTCCATTTCATTACTGCCAGCTGTTCTCACTTTCCATTAGCCTCATTCCTCCCCAGCTGTTCTCACTTTCTATTGGACTCATTCCTCCCCACCTGTTCCTCATCCCGTCTCATCATCTTGGCTTTTTCTAACCCTCTCTTCTCATGTCCTATTGTCAGATTGTCACAGGTGTGTTTTGGTCAGTGTTTCTCCCTCGTCTTGTCCTGTCCTGTCCTGTCCTGTCCTGTCCTGTCAGGGTGTGTCACTACTTTGCTGCCGCTGCTGGAATTACTCTGTGCTCGTCATACATCCACAGAACCCTACCTGCCAAGAGCTACTTCTGCTTACCTGTTTGGAGCTCTCCCTTCGTCAGCCTCTTCATGAGTTTTTGTTCCTCTCCAGTGCTCTGATCTTCCCTGCCACAGAGGAGTTTTTGTGTTCAAGTTGTTCCCAGCCTACGCGTGTCTTCAGTTCATTATTCTCTCATTTAAGTTGGATTGCCTGTGGTCAGACTCTGTCTCAAATAAAGACTGTGATTGCCACTTTCACCTTTGAGTCCTCTCTCCCGCATTACAGCTTTAAACCTGCAAAGAAAATTCCTAAAGGATTCTGAATTTCATAAAGATTATACTGCTTTCATGGAAGATGTGATTTACAAAGGATATGCAGAAAAGGTACCTGTTAAAGAACTTGAGCGGCATGATGGTTGTGTGTGGTACATACCTCATCATGGGGTTTACCATTCAAAAAAGAAAAAGATCACAGTTGTTTTCGACTGTAGTGCTTCATTACAGGGAGCATCACTGAATGGACAACTCCTTCAGGGTCCAGATCTAACAAGCACTTTAATAGGTGTTCTTACCGGATTCAGAATGGAGTCTTTTGCCTTAATGGCTGATATTGAGTCTATTTTCTATCAGGTAGAGGTTCCTGTAGAAGATTCTGACCTTTTACGGTTTCTATGGTGGCCAAAAGGCAACTTGAGTGAAGGCTAAGAGGAATTCAGAATGCTTGTACATCTGTTCGGAGCTTCTTCATTCCCAAGTTGTTCTAATTATGCACTTAGGAGATATGCAGAGGACCATAGAGATATGTTTAATTGCAGGACGCCAGAAGTCATCCAAAACAATTTCTATGTAGATGATTGTCTTACTTCTGTGCCCGCAGAATCTGATGCAATCCAACTATATAAGGAACTCCATGCAATGTGTGCTAAAGGTGGATTTCACCTGACCAAATGGATGAGCAATAGTCGTGGAGTGTTGAATGCCATACTAGAAGAGGACCGGGTAAAAGAAGTAAAGGATCTTGACTTGAACCATGATGTGCTTCCGATGGAAACAGTACTAGGTATACAGTGGTGTGCTGAATCTGACACCTTCAAATTTAAAGTAGTAATCAAGGACAGACCTTTTACTAGAAGAGGGATACTTTCCGTCATAAGTGCCATATATGATCCTCTCGGATTTTTGTCTCCAGTAGTTCTTTCCACAAAGAAGATTCTTCAAAATCTTTGCTGGGAAAGGATTGGATGGGATAGTGTCATACCGATCAAATATGTACAAAGATGGAGAAACTGGCTTGAAGATCTTCATGGGTTGGAGAAATTTGAGACAAAAAGATGTTTGAGACCTGTAGAGTTTGGAGAAGTCACAGTGGCACAGTTACATAATTTCTCTGATGCCAGTGAAGAAGACTATGTTGTGGTGTCTTACCTGCTTTTACATAATAGGCAGAGCATTGTACATTCTGCTTTCTTGATTGGTAAAGCTCGAGCAGCACCAGTGAAATCTACCACCATTCCCTGCATGTAACTTACGGCCGCCAAACTTGCAAGCCGAATGGACAGGCTATGGAAAAGGGATCTAAGGATGAAGCTACAAGATTCAGTGTTTTGGTCTGATAGCACTGCTGTGTTAAAATATATCCAAAATGAGTCCTCCAGATTCAAGTGTTTTGTTGCCAACAGAGTGTCTGAGATCTTGAGAGCATCCAGTGTAGCTCAGTGGAGATATATAGATTCTGCCAACAATCCGACTGACTTTGCTTCAAGGGGGCTAAAAGTAGATCTTTTACTTAAGAAGCAGATGTGAGAGTTTGGCCCTTCCTTCCTTATTAGATCACAGGAAGAGTGGCCAAATAACCCAATTGATGTGGGAAAGAGTTTGGTAAAAGACCCAGAAATCAAGCAAGAAGTTGTGGTTAGCACACTGTTGGTTCAAACTGAAAAGAGAGATGATGCTGTATCATGACTTGTCAATCATTATTCATCATGGACACGTCTTAGGTCTTAGAAAGGCTGTAGCCTGGATCCTTAGGCTGAAGAGAATTATTCTAGAGCTGAGTAAAAGGAGAAAACAATTGTAGAATACTCTTGATTGTACTGAATCTAATCAACCACTTAAAGCTATTGTTGATGACAACATGCTTACACTACAATCCAGTATGAATAATGGCTACCTTTCAGTAGATGAGTTGGATGAAAGTGAAATGAAGATTGTGTGCTTTTCGCAAAGGATGAGGTTCCCACAGGAATTGATATCTTTACAGAGAGGTGAAGAAGTCAAGCGGAGCAGTCCTCTGCATTGTCTCAATCCAGTACTTGAGGCAGGTATAATAAGAATGTATGGACGTCTGGAAAATGCAGTCATGCCTGAAGAATCAAAGCTTCCAATGATACTGTCAAAGGATCTGCATATTTCTGAGTTACTCTTAAGGCATATTCACAATGAGGTTGGACACAGTGGACAAAATTAAATGTTGGCTAGGCTACGTCAACGATATTGGATACCGGAGCAAGTTCACCCATACAGAGAATTTTGTCCAGATGTGTCATTTGCAAACAACTTCAAGGAACCGCAGGTTGCCAGCAGATGGCGAATTTACCTTCAAGTAGAGTATTACCAGACGAACCACCATTTACTCAAGTTGGTGTTAATTGTTTCATCCCATTTGAGATAAAACGTGGACTAAGTATTGTGAGGCGATAAGGAGTCCTTTTCACTTGTTTGTCAATAAGAGCAATACACATCGAAGTGGTTGCATCGTTGGATACAGATTCCTTCATCCATGCTTTTAGATGGTTCATGGCACGACGTGGTCAAGTATCAGAGTTACTTTCAGATAATGGAACCAACTTTGTTGGAGCGGAACGATAATTGAGAGAAGCCATAAAAAACTGGAACCATGACAAGATCAGTGATGTTCTAATTCAGAAGAGTATCAAATGGATATTTAATCCTCCTACAGCATCCCATCACGGAGGTGTTTGGGAGAGGATGATTCGATCAGTGAGGAAGATTATGAATTCAATCTTGAGAGGGCTTCATACACTTTTTTGTGAAGTAGAGTCAATTCTCAATGGCCGTCCTATAACCAGATCATCCATGGATCCTAATGATCTAGAAGCTCTATCACCCAACCATCTGCTTCTCCTGAAAACTCAACCATCTTTACCCCCTGGGTTATTTTAGAAGGAGGACATATATGTGCGTCGTAGATGGCGACAAGTACAGTACATGGCCGACCTGTTTTGGAGAAGATGGCTAAAGCAATATTTACCTCAGCTACAGGAACGGCAGAAATGGCTTGTAAAAAGAAGAAATGTTCAAGTGGGCGATGTTGTACTTGTTGTCAATGATGGTGCCCCTCGAAATTCATGGCTTTTGGGTAAAATTATTCATACTATTCCAGATAACAGGGGATTTATTCACCAAGTAAGGATTAAAACGAGGTACAACTACTTGGACAGACCAGTGACCAAGATTTGCTTGCTTCTTGAAACCAAAGAGGATTTATAAATGATTTTTTCTTTGTTTTCTTTGTTTTCTTTTTTTTTTGAGCGCTCAATGACATATGATGACTGACTTATAGACAGACCTTCCTTGGATCTTTTTTGATTGACATGACTTAAGATTTGGACTAGAAGATACACAGACATTTTTTTTACATGGACAGATGCATACATACACATATATGATTGTATACTTGTAAATTAATTTGTGTGTTGTGCAATTTATGCATGCATTAGTTGTTGTTAATTGATTGATAATTATTATCTCTCTATTTTGTAATAATCATGGGGCCGGCATGTAAGAGCATTGTTTGTTATTCTTTATTGGCCATTCACGGTCACGTGGGCACAGGTGATCACTTCCGTTTTCTTAATTATTTCCTTTGTCTGATTGTTTGGCAGGTTGAAAAGGGTGAGGAGCAGGAGCCAAGTTTCTGTTGACCGTATCGCATTGGTCTGATCATGTAATATATGCTTTAATAAAATCGAAAGCACGTTAAGATCATCAGTTTTCCTTTGATGAGAATGACCGAGTGTGAACAAGTCACAAACCCACTACCTATTCTCTATGTGGCGATTAGATGCCGCAAACAACTTCCTTCACTTGCTATACTTTTTACTTCAGTACAGAAAAATACTTAAGAATCAGAATCAGAAAGAGCTTTATTGCCAAGTATGCTTGCGCATACAAGGAATTTGTTTTAGTGACATAAGCTTCCAGTACACAGAGACAACAACACACAGAAAAATTAAAAAAATTACAAAAAAAAAATTACAGGAGAATTACAAATTGGCAAAATAAATAAGTGTATAAACAATTGTGCTATAAATGATAATGGGATAGGATTGAGTGAGATGCAGGAATGTTCTAGGATGGAGGGGTAACAAATAAATATAAGGATATTGCACATTTTTGCATAAGCATAAGTTTAAGTGGGAAACATTTAACTGTTCATGAGGTAGATTGCCGGGGGGAAGAAACTATTCTTGTGCCTTGCTGTTCTTGTATTTGCGGCTCTGAGGCGCCGGCCAGATGGCAAAAGTTCAAAGATGGGGTGACTTGGATGTGAGGGATCCAGAGTGATTTTCTGAGTCCTTTTCCTCACTCTGGATGTGTACAGTTCTTGGAGGGTGGGCAGGGAAGCACCAATAATCCTTTCAGCAGTCCGAACAGTTCTCTGTAGTCTTCTGATATCTGATTTTGTAGCTGAACCAAACCAGACAGTAATTGAAGTACACAGGACTGACTCAATGACGGCTGAGTAGAACTGTTTCAGCAGCTCCTGTGGCAGGTTAAACTTCCTCAGCTGGCGAAGGAAGTACAACCTTTGTTGGGCTTTTTTCACAATGGAGCCAATGTGATTGTCCCACTTCAGGTCCTGAGAGATGGTGGTTCCCAGGAATCTGAATGACTCCACTGCAGCCACAGTGCTGTTCATGATGGTGAGTGGGGAAAGTGCAGGGGGGTTTCTCCTAAAGTCCACAGTCATCTCCACTGTTTTTTTAGCGTGTTCAGCTCCAGGTTGTTAAGACTGCACCAGACAGCCAGCTGCTCAACCTCCTGTCTGTAAGCAGACTCGTCACCGTCCTGGATGAGGCCGATGACTGTAGTGTCGTCTGCAAACTTCAGGAGCTTGACAGAGGGGTCTTTAGAGGTGCAGTCGTTGGTGTACAGGGAGAAGAGCAGAGGGGAGAGAACACATCCCTGAGGGGCACCAGTGTTGGTGGAGCAGCTGTTTGACATGAATTTCCCCAGTCTCACTAACTGTTGCCTATCTGTCAGAAAGCTGGTGATCCACTGACAGATAGAGCTAGGAACAGAGAGCTGGGTCAGTTTGGTCTGGAGGGTTGTTGGGATGATGGTGTTGAAAGCTGAACTAAAGTCCACAAACAGGATCCTCACATAAGTCCCTGTTTTGTCCAGATGTTGCAGGATGAAGTGCAATGCCATGTTGATTGCATCATCCACGGACCTGTTTGCTCGGTACGCAAACTGCAGGGGGTCCAGTAAGGGTCCAGTGATGTCCTTCAGATAAGCCAGAACCAGTTTTTCAAACGACTTCATGACGACAGACGTTAGAGCCACAGGTCTGTAGTCGTTAAGTCCTGTTATCTTGGGTTTCTTTGGAATGGGGATTATGGTGGAGCGTTTGAAGCAGGAAGGCACTTCACACAACTCCAGAGATCTGTTGAAGATCTGTGAAAAGATGGGGGCCAGCTGGTCAGCACAGATTTTCAGACAGGCTGGTGTAACGCCATCTGGGCCTGGTGCTTTTCTTCTTTTGTTTTTCTTGAAGACCTGGCGCACATCATCTTCACAGATTTGAAGAGCAGGAGGTATGGAGAGGGGGATTGCAGGAAGTGTTAATGGTTGTGTAGGGAGATGGTCAGAGTGGGTGTTGGGGGTTTCAAATCTACAATAAAACTCATTCAGGTCGTTAGCAAGTCGTTGATTAGCCTCAGTGCAAGGGGATGGTGTCTTGTAGTTTGTGATGGCTCTCAGTCCTCTCCAAACTGAAGTAGAGTCATTGGAAGTAAACTGGTCTTCCAACTTTTTAGCGTAGGTCTTTTTAGCCACTCTAATCTCTTTGTTCAGTGTGTTCCTGGCCTGATTGTACAAGACCCTGTCCCCATTTCTGTAGGCATCCTCTTTGGCCTGACGAAGGTGTCTGAGTTTTACTGTAAACCATGGCTTATCATTGTTGAATGTTAAATAAGTCCTGGTAGGAATGCATATATCCTCACAGAAACTAATATAGGATGTTACAGTCTCTGTGAATTCGTCCAGATCGGTGGTAGCAGCTTCGAAAACGCTCCAGTCTTTGATGTCAAAACAAGATTGTAAATCCTGCTCTGTTTCGCTGGTCCATCTCTTCACAGTCTTTACTACAGGATTAGCAGATTTAAGTTTCTGCTTGTAGGTCGGTATAAGATGAACCAGACAGTGATCAGAACATCCCAAAGCTGCTCGTGGAACAGAGTGATATGCATCCTTTATTGTGGTGTAACAGTGATCCAGTATATTACTGTCTCTGGTGGGACAGGTAACATGCTGTCTGTATTTTGGCAGTTCACGGGTGAGATTGGCTTTATTAAAGTCCCCAAGAATGATTAAAACAGAGTCCGGGTGTTGTTATTCTGTGTCTGTGATCTGATCAGCGAGTTTCTGTAAAGCCAGGCTTACTTGCGCTTGAGGAGGAATGTAAACACTAACCAGAATGAACGAGTGAAACTCCCGCGGCGAATAGAACGGCTTGCAGTTGATAAACTGCGTTTCTAGATCAGGACAGCACATCTTCTTTAACACAGTTACATCTGTACACCACCGTTCATTGATGTAAAAGCATGTCCCGCCGCCGCGCGATTTCCCCCGTTGATTCTGCTTCGCGGTCCGCTCTGAACAGCTGAAAGCCCGGCAGATGCAGTGCGCTGTCCGGTATGGCGTCATTCAGCCAGGTTTCCGTGAAACACAGAACAGCAGAGTGAGAGAAATCCTTATTTGTCCGAGAGAGCAGAAGGAGTTCGTCCGTTTTGTTGGGTAGAGAGCGGAGATTTGCAAGATGGATGCTAGGCAACGGCGTTCGAAATCCGCGCTTCCTGAGTCTGACGAGCGCTCCCGCTCGCTTTCCCCGTCTGCGCGTCCTGAAGCGCTTGATCAGCGCCGCTGCTCCTCCGATAACAATGTTCAGTAAAACGTCTGTATAATAGAAATCCGGAAAAATATCATGTGGTGTGTTCTGCCGAATGTACAGCAGTTCATCCCTGGTGAAACTGATCGTGTTTGTTAAACAAAAAACAGGAAAAACGAACAAAAACAGTACAAACACTGGAGAGCCAAGCACTGAAGCAGCCATGTGCGGCGCCATCTTGGAACCAACTAAATGTGTTACATGTGTAAATGTGTTACAATAGTAATTTTATAATAAATCCAAAAGCAAGATACCCCAAAACTTGTCAGCTACTCAGTTTCCTGGCGGAATTTACAAATTCAAAAAAAATTCTATATTCTGACATTTCTAAATTTTCTATATTCTGATATTTCATTTGGAAAGGAATGTTACTCTTGTGATGGACAGAGCTGCTCAAACACATTGAGTTGTTCAGGGAGTGAAGACTACTTCATTACTGTACAGCAACAGGTAAGGATCTCCTAAAGGAAGAAAAAAGTATTTTTTTTTCATCTCTCTTATGTTTAAATGTTTAATACATATCATATTGTCCAGTAAAGCTTACACTCAACCTGTGTTTTCTTTCTTCTCATCAGGGACTTTCAAAAGCCAGTCAGCGGTTGTAAAAATCTGTGTTTCTAAATCTATTTGTGATGCCGTTACATCAGTAGAGATGTTCAGGGCATCACGTGTTGTTCAGGGAACCTGTGTAACGGTGCTCAGAGCTTCCTGTTCCTCTGCTGCTCTCTGCTCTCCTTCATCCTGCTGCACTGAATCCAGCAGATCTTCACGTTCTGCAATCAGACACACTGTATGATGCAAACTTATAACTTAAAACAAAGTAAGACACAAAAGTTTGGTAACAGGATAACAGGGGATCACAAGACAAATCAGGACATGTGACAATGACAACTTCAAAATAAAAGACATGAAAGCATGAACAAAACCTAAAACAGATGTGACATGGAGAAAACTGAACATAAAAATGTCTAAAGTGATATAATATTGAACCAGGAACTGGATAATCCAACATTCAAGCAAAGAATTTTCTACGAGAAATTTATTTAAGATGCCATCAAAGAATGCTGAGAAATGCAGCTCCTGCTTCTGATTTCCTCCAGTTTCATAATCAATTGAAGGAAGTAATGCTACTTCCTACAGATCATTAGATCTTTCATATTTAAAGTGTCCACTTTTAAATAGACCTGTGTGAAATATTTGTTCCTTAAAAATACTTATTTCCTGATTCCTAATTTCTACTACCTAAAGCTGTCATTATCTCACGAAGGCCCGTCCCTTTTTCTAGGATATAAAATGAGCACTGAAACACATAATTTTCAATGCAGGTAAAAAGACAAATCACTTTATTTTCTATTTTATACAAACATAAATAATTTCTCTCTCACTATGTCTCTCTTTTATTACTCAAGGACACTCTCTCAAATGTTATGAATGTGTAGGGTCTTGTGCGGATCAAAATGTGAAAGTATGTCCTGAAACTCAAACATGCTTCAGTTCAACAATTGTAACACAGTACGGTAAGTCCAGTGTTGATGTCCAGTTGATGGGGGAGCAGCGACAGTGGAAATATATGGAGTACATTTAAAAATATGAGATTTATGATTGCAATCAGATATAATTCCTGTTACTTAATTAATTTTCACTCAGAAAGTTATCGTAATAATATAATTTGTAATGAAAAATGTTTGTAATCAGAAAATGCTACATTTAAGTTTTCCAATAGTAGTGTTTTAGACCGAAGTGATCGTTTTATATTGCAAATTGTTTTTTCTCTTCTGCTTTACAGTTGTGATTAGAAAGTGTTTTTTCATCTATTTCGGCATATTTATAAATAAATTCACCATTAAAGTTATGAGCAGTTTTCATTCCTGTGTAATTTATGTTTTTTAGGAGACACCACTACAAAGGCAAAGATAAAAGGTTGCTTTCCATCATATTCCTGTATAAGTGGGTACACAAACTTCAGCATTGAAAATATGTCTTTTTTCTGCTGTCACACGGACCTTTGTAACGCCCAAGATGCTCCAGGTATTGTACTTTCCTGAACATGTGCAAATTACAAATATTCAACACTGATTTTACATCCATAGGACATTCAATTCATAATTGTAGAAATTGATTGAATGTAGCCTTTAGAGTTGTTTCATTGTATTTTGTACAGATCCTTCTGTAGATTCCAGTTCTACCAACTTTGATATCCCCAATGATGTTCCCAATGGAAAGATATTTTTCTACTGCGATATGCAGAGCTGCTCAAACATAAGAGACTGTTCGGGGAGTGAAGACCACTGCTTTACAGCAACAGGTGAGAATCTGCTAAAGTCATTGTAACGATATCAACCTTCATATTCATCCGGAAGAAGGAGGCGGGAACCGGCGGACAATCAAAAACATTTTAATAACAAAATAAACACAAAACAGCGCACCAGCCCCTCACGGACGACTGGTGCGCATAAAATAAAAACCAAAACACAACTAAAAGCCCAGGCCTGGTCCTCTCTCGTCCTTCACTGTCGTCGCTCCAGTTTTATATCCTTCCATCTCCTCCATGGGCCTCGAGACCGGTGGGACGAACAGGTGTAGTTCATCTCCAATCACTCCCCCGGCCTCGCTCCCATGTCCCTCGGCCCCGCCCCACTCGTCACATACCCCCATCGCCCCTCGCAGGCCGGGGGGTACTCCCGAGACTGCGCTCTACTCCCCCCCCCCCTCCCTCCGGGGGGGCCGCTCCCAGGGACCTGCGGGAACCTGGGGGTAGGACAGGCGAGGCGAGAGAAAAGGAGATGGAAGGAGGAGCGACAGAGACGAGAGAGGGGAGAGAGGAAAAAAAAAAAAAAAAAAAAAATTCCGGTTCCCAGACGCACCGCTGCTCGGCCCTCCACCAGCTGGGCGATCTCCTCCGCGGTGCCTGGCGGTGGCACTGGACGGCCCTCGGCGGACGGCACGACACTCCTCCGCCGCCCGGTGGACGGCAACGGCTCCTCCGGTTTTGGGCAGCCGGCAGGAGTCCCCCGTTCCCTGCTCCTCCCCGTTCCGGCGGATGGCAGCAGGCTCCGGCCACCTGGCGAACGGCGCCGACTCCTCCGCTCCCTCACGGACGGCAGCCGTCCCTCCACATCGTGGGCGGCCGGTAGCGAGCTCGCCCGTCCCCGGCAACTCGCTCCAGCCCACCGCCTCGAGCGTCCATGGCGGCACACTCCTCGCCAGCTCGTTGGCACCGCGGATTCACCACAGCGGCGAGGGATCTTCAGCAGCGCGTCCCTCCTTCTCCCGGGCTTCGGCACCACTGTAACGATATCAACCTTCATATTCATCCGGAAGAAGGAGGCGGGAACCGGCGGACAATCAAAAACATTTTAATAACAAAATAAACACAAAACAGCGCACCAGCCCCTCACGGACGACTGGTGCGCATAAAATAAAAACCAAAACACAACTAAAAGCCCAGGCCTGGTCCTCTCTCGTCCTTCACTGTCGTCGCTCCAGTTTTATATCCTTCCATCTCCTCCATGGGCCTCGAGACCGGTGGGACGAACAGGTGTAGTTCATCTCCAATCACTCCCCCGGCCTCGCTCCCATGTCCCTCGGCCCCGCCCCACTCGTCACAGTCATCATTTGTGGGTCTCATTTTGAAAATTTGATAGTTCACTTTGCCACTGGGAAGCTTGGACAATTATTTTGTAACTTCAGCTTTCACTTCTAACTCTTTTCTTGCTTTTCAGCGAATATCCCAAGCCAATCATTTGCTGCAAAAGGCTGTATCTCTAAAAAAGCTTGTGATGCCTCAGCATTGCTTCCTAGTGGTCAGGGCATCAAATGTTGTGGAGGGAACCTGTGTAACATTGTTAGTGTCACTCAGAAGAGTATCAGTGTGTGTGTGTGTGTGTGTGTGTGTGTGTGTGTGTGTGTATATGCACTGTATGTATATATACAGTGTATACTGTACACACACACATATGCACCTGTGTGTGATTACATCGTAATAAATTATGATCAATAATACTTAGAAATACTTAATATTTTCCAGTTATTTCATAGAGATATGATTTTTGGAAAAAAAAATATTTGAAATGGCAGCTTAGTAGAGATAAAACACTTACATTTAAATTTAATAAAGTAACCAAAAATAACTAATTTCTATTGTGAAAATGTGTGTGGGGGGGGGGGGGGCAGCTCTTCAATTAAACAACTCCAAATGTTATTGAGTGACTGCATGACATAACATCAAGACTGGCTTTCACTGGGCTTGCAAACCCAGTGTTTAAACACTTACTGATTGATATATTTAGAAATGAAGTTTACACAAAAATGTGCAGTTGAACTGGTCATACTTGTATTAGTTATGTTCTAGTTCTACAACTAAGTTGAAGCATTGTGCTCCACCAACTGACTGTGCAAACAGCATTGAAAACATCTCTTCTATGTGTTGACTGAAACAGATCTTTTAAGATGCTCTGAGTATTGTACTTTACTACCATAGAATAGTTTACAGTCAAAACATTTAAAAGTACGGTTACATTGGATATATTTCACAGGCAAAAGGTCTACTGTTAAAAGTGTGCACTCTTAAAAATAAAGTTTCCAAAAGGGAATTTCTAATAAGGAATGTTGTTCAAAACCTAAAGAAACTTTTTCCACTTTAAAGAACCTATAGATTTACATTGATGGAATGTTCATGAATTTGAATCTCAACTTTCACTTTCGCTCTCTCTCTCTCTCTCTCTCTCTCTCTCTCTCTCTCTCTCTCTCTCTCTCTCTCTCTCTCTCTCTCTCTCTCTCTCACACACACACACACACACACACACACATAGGGCCTTAGGAACCACTTCTCTCACACAGACTCATTTGACATATCTCTTTAAATAACTGATAAGTAATAACCAATAATCTTCATATCCACACCCAATCACCCCATAGACTACCATTTAAACAGATCAAAAGGATAGAAGTGTCATAAGGGTGCATCTCAATCAGCTCACTAGTTCAGTAGTCAGTGCACTAATCAGGGAGTCGTCCATTATAGGGTCTGTCTCAATCGCGAAATCCTTCCAGTTCACTGGAACATTCACTCCCTGAAAAATCACACAATGCACCGCAAAAAATAGGGAACATCGGTGCCTTACTGGAACTTACATCAAATTTCTGAAGTGTGGAACATAAACCACACAAGCACATCGATAAATATAAAAGATTTGAAAAGACACACCGTTTTTGGTGAATAATCTTTATGTTATTAGCGATTTGCTACTGTAAATCAGGCTAAGAACATGCTAAGAACTCTATAAAAATAGATAGTAATGATCTATGACAACTACCAACCACCTAGCAACACGTCAGTGTACTTTTTTTTTTAAGTATGTTAAAGTGAACTGTTTTTCAGGAGGGTGATGTTAGTTTATACACTCATTTTAGTAAAGTGAAGCAAACTTACTCCTATATGACAGTCTGATTTGTATTTCAGTTTTGCGTCAGATTTTATTCAAGCTTGTGTGTTGAGTAAAAAGTTGAATTAAAACTTTAAATGCCAGTTCATGGTTTGAAAAAATACCCCGTGTTTTTTAGGTCATACTGTGTTAAATGTCTTTACTCATTTGTATGATTTAATGAATTTGGTTACATTTACATAATTAAAAACATTGTCTCTTTGAGTGAAAGTAAAAGTATTCTTGGCCTGGTTTCTCAATAATGTTACATTTTAACATCAGTCATGCCTTAAGCATTCTCACTGCATGTAGAACTATACAGTCAAGATTTTGCAAACACAATTAAACCTCACACTCGTGGTGAAAAAAAAGAAACTAAATGAAACAAGTTTGACTTGTATGAACAACTTACAAAGGGGTTCACCTTTTTTCTTTCAGTATATGGAATGCAGAAGATAGTTATTTACACATAAGGGTGAGAAATGAGAAAATATGCCTCATTTATATGCCAAATATCTTTGGGTGAACTATCACGTTAAGTACACCCTATACATCTGTTATAAAGATGAATTTATTCATTAGACCCTTCATATGGTCATTAATTGGAAAGTAAATGTATATGGACCTGTTTAATTTTTTGTTTTTTTAGTTGAACTTTTATTTTCTTGTCAAGGCACACCCCTTCTGATAATCTATAAAACACACTGAAACAGGCACTTTTTTCATTCAGCGCCTGATCAAAGATGGATCTACAAATATCAGTTTTTCTTCTGTTCGCTCTCTACACTGCAGGTACAAAGACATAGAGTTTGGAACGTTATTGAAGATCATTCGATATCTCTCTCTTACTTTCTCTTTTTACTAAAAAACTCTCTCTTATATTACTGAAGTACATTCTCTCAGCTGTTTCCAGTGCACAAGTCTGTCGAGCTCTTGTCCACAGACAACATGCTCCGATGGAGTTACCAGCTGCATCAGTGCATCATTATATTTAGGCAAGTATGAAATGTGCTGCTTTACCGATGGAGATGCTGCTATAATTTACTGGTGCTGCGGCAACGTTATTATTGTCACAAAACCAATACTCTTTTTTTTTCTGGTTAGAATTTACAGCTGCATGGATAGAATGTCCTATATACGTTTACTGTTTTATTTGTTTAAATAAACTAGTGGTCTTACATATGTGGACATCGTTTAAAATATTAGAGATTACATTATTGTAAAAAGAAACTCTTTTTACTTGAACAAATTTACAAATACATAATAATACAAAATAATCTTTCGCTCGTGTTTTTAGGCAATGGTACTATAATAACAGCTAAAAGTTGTGCTTTACCAATTGGATGTCCAAGTGGATCCATCAACCTTGGCATTGGAAGGATTGCTTCTACCTGCTGTGGCACAAATCTCTGTAACACCCAAGACGCTCCAGGTATTGAACCTTACTGACCTGCAGTCATTGAACAAAAAACATGGAACTTTTTTTATCAAGAATTGTATGTAATCTGAAATAGAAATGTGTAAAAAAAAAAAAGCTATTTTTGTCCTCCTGTAGATCCCGCTATTGTCCCCAATGGAAATAAATGTTTCTCTTGCATTGGGGATACCTGCTTAAACACAGTGAACTGTTCAGGGAGTGAAGACCGCTGCTTCAAGGCAACAGGTGAGAATCTGGAAAAGGAAGAAGATTAAAATTGATATTTTTATCTCCTTTATATTTGAGCATTTTCAAATTTCCTGCTTCGACTGATTCAGCCTTCTCCTCTTCTCATCAGGGAACTTCCAAAGCCAGCCAATAGCTGTAAAAGGGTGTGTCTCTAAATCTATTTGTGATATTGTCTCAGTATTTGATACATTTGTTGGTGGTGTGTCATGTTGTTCAGGGAACCTGTGTAACAGTGCTCAGAGCGTCACTCAGAGCTTCCTGTTCCTCTGCTGTTCTCTGCTCTCCTTCATCCTGCTGCACTGAATCCAGCAGATCTTCACATTCTACAGCTGCAGCAAAGATACAACATGATGTGCTTTACAAACATATAGATGTAGTACAGTATCTCTGAACTGTCTTTGATTTGGTGTGATGAATTAAAAAGGTTATACTACTGGTAATTTAAATATGGTCGAAAATATGGTCTGTAATTTTATGGTCGAAAAACAAATCAGATCCATGTAAGACCTTTGCAGCTTTTTGTATTTTGCTATATTGGTTGCTATATTGCTCATGAGCTGAAGGGTAAAGGTGATAAATCTATAACTAAATGTTACATGAAGGTCTGCTGGTGCACAATGTCTTAACTATGCAATGCAGTTTTTCTTACCCATATTTTTGTATGCTTAAAATAAAACGACTGATTTAATTGAATCAACATATACTTCATTCTCCTCATACAAATAAAAATCCAACAGGACACAATGAATCACAAATTTTTGTAATTCATTTTGAAATGAATCAGTTATTTCGCCTGTTGTGATGTTGTAAGAGTCATGTTAATAATGATCAGCAGATGGCAGCAGATGATCTTTCATATCAAAATAACACTTCTGCATTTGCTTCTATCAAACCCCTGATAATGCAATGTTTTCAGAACTGTGAAGTATTGATATGTCATTGTATTAGCAAAAAGAGAATGGTATTAATATACTATTAGTTGCATAATTTATTGCTTTGGTTTAACGTGCGTGTGTGTGTGTGTGTGTGTGTGTGTGTGTGTGTGTGTGTGTGTGTGTGTGTGTGTGTGTGTGTGTGTAAATGTATATATCAATCATTGTACATTCAGCAGTAGCAACACTTTAACCATATTTAAAAGAAAACAGAATTCTGTAAATACTTCTTATAAGGTTTTCAAATTGCACAAACTGCATTTGATATGAATTTAAAGTATTCCACATTTACGATTTATTTCAACCAACATGCAGTTGTCTGAAAACACACTTAAGTACAGCATATTCTTTTAAAGTGTATTATTTCCGTAATAAGTTACAGTCTTGTGTTAGACTTCATTTGTTTTTACATTTGGATTCAAACTTGAAATGACAGTCCATGATTTGAAAAAACACCCAGCATTTGTTGGGTTACACTGTTGTAATCTCCTATATACTGATGTATATACTGATTTAATGTGTTTAGTTACAGCCGCACAATTACAAATTCACTTTGAGTAAAGAGAACGAAAGTATTCTTGGCCAGGTTTCTCAATAATGTTCCATCTCAAGGTCGGTCATACTTTAAGCATTTTTACTCTATGTAAAAATTAAGTTTAACAATTTAACAAATTAAGCAAAAACACACCTATATCAACTTGTTACTCATGAAAACAAATCTAAAAACAGAACGAGTTTGACCTGTTTGAACAACACTGGACCACTTTGTCTTTTAATAGAATGCTGAAAAAAAGTAAGTCACAGGTCTGGAATGAAGTAAGGGTGAGAAAAGGACTTTCTTGATTTTTGAGTGAACTACAACCTGTACGTTTCTTAGTAAGAGGAAGATTATTTTCCTCATTAGAACCCCCATATGGTCATTAATTGGCAATAAATGGAAATATCTATATTTTTCTCACCTCTCTCATGTTTATTTAAAGGACACTCTCTCAGCTGTTACCAGTGCACAAGTCACATGTCCAGCTGGATTTACCAACTGCTTCAGTGCAACAGTAGCTGTACTGCTAGAACAGACCTGTGTGATGCCCAAGATGCTTCAGGTATTGCACTTAGTCATAGAACAGTTTAGAGAATGTTTAACAATAAAAAAGCAGGATTGGACTTAATTGTTTTTTCAGGGAATGTGATGTCAGGTGAAAAGGAATGTTGTTTTACAGGCAGAGCGAGATGAAAGATTATAATCTAATGAAAGTTTAGGTACACAAGGACGTCCTCCACACTCTAAGCCTATGTCAGAGAAACAAGTGTGTAGCCATCTTTAGAGTTTTGTCTTTAAACTTTCATTTTGTAGTATGTCTATAGCATTACGAGTAATTAGCTAGTGAAGTGGATTTACTTATTGTAGAGAAAGGTATCACTGAGGCAGATAACAAATGTCAGTAGACAGGGAGCATTTTAAAACGAGCATTCAAAAATTTAGATTTTCTTGAATTCATGCTGTGGAAATTCAAACAGAATACAGAAGACAACTACTGTGAAGCTAAAGAGGAGCGGAGCTACATTAGGTTGCCATCTGTGTTAGCCGGGACGTCCCCTATATTGGGCTTAATTGGTGTCTCATTCTAACCCCACTGACTGATGCAACAGTAGTTTATGACACTTGAGAATGATCCTTCTCTGCTTTCCTTCATCCTGCTGCACTGAATCCAGCAGCTCTTCACACAATGTACTAAATTTATACATTGTATTATCTCTGTAATATCTTTGGTGTTTGGCTGTGATGAACTGAAAAACATATGCATTTAAAAATAAATAAATATTGCATTATCTTTACTCTCGTTTCTATGTTAATTCTTTTATAAAGTTTTTATATGCAAAACATGAATTTTGTTAAATATTATTATTTAGTGTATTATAAATAAGCTATAAGGGCACAATAAGGACAAAATGATTTTAAAAATTAACTCTGGTAAATAAATTGCACACTCACTGAATATATTTTTTTATTTTCACAGAAAATGTTCAGGTATGGCAAATTAATGTGCTACTGAATCTATCTGTGATGGCAAATCAAAACAGATTCCAGATGTTTCTCCTGCTACGTTTGTAACATGTTAAATCTATCTTGCTATATTTTACTAAACAAAGCATTATGTGCATGGTTACTGTCATGCTGTAACAAACTCTAAAACAATCTTTGTGATTTGCTTTTTCATTTTGGAACTGTTGTTTATTGGTTTTGTTTATTGGTTGTTTATTTAGTTTGTTGGAACTGCATTTAGCATCATTTATCAGCAGGTGGCAGCAGGTAACAGAATAACACCTTTGCACTTGCTGATCTCAAACACCTGAAGACTATAGCTGAATGCATTTTACAGTTGTGGTGTATTGATATGTAGTCACTGTATTATATACAGTACACACAGATATACATGTCACATGTTTTTCCCCTTCCTTTCAAACAGTTCATCTTCCAAGTCTTTGGCACTAAATTGAAGGTTTTTCTTAAGTGCTCTGATCAAACATTTTCAGAATCAGAATCAGAAAGAGCTTTATTGCCAAGTATGCTTGCGCATACAAGGAATTTGTTTTAGTGACATAAGCTTCCAGTACACAGAGACAACAACACACAGACAAAAAAGTAAAAAATAAAAATAAAAATTTGGCAAATGAATAAGTGTATAAACAATTGTGCTATAAATGATAATGGAATAGGACTGAGTAAGATGCAGGGATGTACTAGGATGGAGGGGTAATAAATAAATATAAGGGTATTGCACATTTTTATTGCAAAAGCATAAGTGGGGAACATTAACTGTTCATGAGGTAGATTGCCTGGGGGAAGAAACTGTTCGTGTGCCTGACTGTCCTTGTATTTGCGGCTCTGAAGAGTCAGCCAGATGGCAAAAGTTCAAAGATGGGGTGACTTGGATGTGAGGGATCCAGAGTGATTTTCTGAGTCCTTTTCCTCACTCTGGATGTGTACAGTTCTTGGAGGGTGGGCAGGGGAGCACCAATAATCCTTTCAGCAGTCCGAACAATTCTCTGTAGTCTTCTGATGTCTGATTTTGTTGCTGAACCAAACCAGACAGTAATTGAAGTACACAGGACTGACTCAATGACGGCTGAGTAGAACTGTTTCAGCAGCTCCTGTGGCAGGTTAAACTTCCTCAGCTGGCGAAGGAAGTACAACCTTTGTTGGGCTTTTTTCACAATGGAGCCAATGTGATTGTCCCACTTCAGGTCCTGAGAGATGGTGGTTCCCAGGAATCTGAATGACTCCACTGCAGCCACAGTGCTGTTCATGATGGTGAGTGGGGAAAGTGCAGGGGGGTTTCTCCTAAAGTCCACAGTCATCTCCACTGTTTTGAGCGTGTTCAGCTCAAGGTTGTTAAGACTGCACCAGACAGCCAGCTGCTCAACCTCCTGTCTGTAAGCTTGTTCTCCTTGATGAAACTGATCTGTTTCTCCCACGCCTCAGAAGGTTTTCTGTGGCATAACACGTTTTCAAAGTATGTGTAGTGCTGCCAGCTGGCACAGGAACTTTCATTGTCTTGGACATTTTTGTGTCGCCATAGAATTTCTAATGATATAAAATAACTTTTCCATATATTTGTGAGAGCTCAAGCTGTTACACTTAGTTTAGTTTTGTCATAGAGTTTTCAAGATTAACTGTTTTTATTAAACAATTATTGAAACACAATGGTAAGTGTGTGCATTGTTAACTCTGATAATTTAATTTAATTTAATTCTTTAAAACTCTGAATCTTGAGACTTTTTAAAATGATTACTGGGGGCTTAAATCATTTTGATTGTAAGCGTATATATACAGTGTGTGTGTGTGTGTGTGTGTGTGTGTGTGTGTGTGTGTGTGTGTGTGTGTGTACACTACATGACCAAATTTAAGTCGCTATCTGGATTTAAGTAAGAAAATTATTAAGATTAATCATTATCGCAGTGACTATTATGTGTCTGGCATGCTGTGAGTTTTTTTTACCCTAATTGATCCAGTTTCCATGTCCAAATTCCAGAATGACAATGCCAAGACTAATCAGACTCAAATTGTGGGAAAAAAATATATATATATGCACACACACACACACACACACAAACACAGCACATACACAGAAAGAAAGAAACCACTTGTGGCTTCAGAAATTTCCAATAACCAGGTTGACAGAGAAAAACAACAGCAGTTGATAACAGACAACTGACAAGAACTGTAAAAACAAGATTCCTAAAATAAGTGTCAGTAAAATCACCAGCAACCTCCAAAAAGCTGTGATGATGGTCTCACAATCTACTGTTGACAGGATACTCTCCCAGCAGAATTACAGAGGCTACACAGCAAGATGCAAACATCTAAACAGCACCAAAATCTGAAAGGCCAAATTAGATTTAGAAAATAAATAAATAAAGTAAAATGGGCATTCATGGCTGCCTCTGGAAATGGCTCTTTCATCTTTACTGATGACTTAACAAATGATGTTGGCTGCAGAATGAATGCAAAGTACAAAAGCATCTTGTCCACCAATGTTCGAGGAAATGCCACCAGACTCATTTTTTCTCGGGGTCAGGATTTAAATCATATTTCCGACAGGTTTTGCATGACTGTACCCAACCTTTCATATGTTTTCCCTCATGCTGACACCCCAGTAGAGTATAGGACCAAAAGCATGTGAAGGTCTGAACACCACACGCCTGCTGAACACATTCAGAACTGTTTCAAACTCACAAAATATGACTGTACAGGCTGATTCAATTGAATTCAATTCAAGTTTATTTGTATAGCGCTTTTTACGATACAAATAATTACATAAATAAAGCAACTTTACAGAAAATTAAGTTTCTACAATATTTAGTAGTAGCTTATAAGTGGTGACTGTCAGTTTGTGTGCATATGACAGGATTTTTCAGAAAAATTAATACAAGACATATTCAGCCAGACGATGAACATTATTAACAGCAATTATAATACGATGCAGTCACACTTGTAGCAATATTTGTTAGTTCTGTTTGTTGATTCAGGGTTAGCATCATCTGAAGTCCTCTGAGGGGTTAATCCCGTGACCAAACATAGAAACAAATAGAGACATCATTAGCATAGCTGCTGATCCAACAAAGGTAAATTAATTCGTTTAGCCCAAGCTAAAGAATAAGAATGCTCATTTGATCAGATACAAATGCAGTCATAATTTAAGAGATACATTATTCAAATGCTTGGCGAAAGAGATGTGTTTTTAATCTAGATTTAAACAGAGAGAGTGTGTCTGAACCCCAAACATTATCAGGAAGGCTATTCCAGAGTTTGGGAGCCAAATGAGGAAAAGCTCTACCTCCTTTAGTGGACTTTGCTATCCTAGGAACTACCAAAGGTCCAGCGTTTTGTGACCTTAGGGTGCGTGATGGGTTGTAGCGTGGTAGAAGGCTAGTTAGGTACGCAGGAGCTAAACTATTTAGGGCCTTATAGGTAAGTAATGATAGTTTGTAACTGATACGGAACTTAATAGGTAGCCAGTGCAGAGACTGTAAAATTGGGGTAATATGATCATATTTTCTTGACCTGGTAAGGACTCTAGCTGCTGCATTTTGGACTACCTGTAGCTTGTTTATTGACGAAGCAGGACAACCACCTAGAAGTGCATTACAATAGTCCAGTCTAGAGGTCATGAATGCATGAACTAGCTTTTCTGCATCAGAAACAGATAACATGTTTCCTAGCTTGGCAATATTTCTAAGATGGAAGAATGCAGTTTTTGTAACATGGGAAATATGACTATCAAAAGACAAGTTGCTGTCTAATATAACACCCAGATTTCTGACTGTAGAAGAAGTAGCAGTACATCCGTCTAGTTGCAGATTGTAATCTACAAGATTCTGTGTGGTGTTTTTTGGTCCAATAACTAATATCTCTGTCTTATCCTAATTTAATAAGAGAAAATTATTGGTCATCCAATCTTTCACATTTTTAACACACTCTGTTAGCTTAGATAATTTAGAGGTTTCATCTAGTCTGGTTGAGATATATAGCTGAGTATCATCAGCATAACAGTGGAAACTAATTCCGGCTGGTCATATTCTTCCTCATCAGTCTCGTCATAATCAAATTTAAATAGCCAAAAGATGTGTCTACATACTTTTGGAAGGTGTGTACACCTACACTACAACTTCATTAAAATACCTCAATGATGTTTTGCCGGAACAGTTTTGACAATCAGAATCAACTGTGTGAAGTTTGTTATTCGAAATACTTTCATTTTCTTTGTTTGTTTGTTGTTTTTGTTTGTTTAACATTTCAGTTGTTCCAAGGAGCCTACATTTAAAGAGAAACTTGTTTTATACTTACATTGGAAGATTTTCAGAAAGATAAAAATGACATCAGTTCTGCCCTGCATTAACCCAGATTCATGAAGTTCTGGTTCTTCTAGCCAGACATGCAGTATGTGCAAACCAACCTCTGCAAATGATCCAGAATGCAGCAGCATCAGTGCCGCCGCTCCCTATACGCAGAGTACGCAGTCTGCGTAGGGCACCAACTCGAAGAGGGGGCACCATCCCAGTTGCTCAAAAAAAAAAAAAAAAAAAAAAACATGCGCCATTCTCCCATTGCTCGCACCTCATGTTTGCGGCTGAATGTTCATAATTGATGGATGGACATCTATGCCAGGGTAAAGGAAATCAGCAATCTGGCGCAGAGAAAAGAAAACTAAAGAAAATAAAAATAAAAAACAGGCATAAAGTTGGCTTGACGTTAGACGTTCGAGAGTCTCAAATTTAGGGACCGTCTCTAAAGTTACATGCGATATTTGAATACACTTTTCTAACGTCAGTAGTATTTAAGAATGATTTACAGTCATGAAAAGATCTGTAATAGTTCATTTAGGTATCAGCTATAATGCACAATTGAACTGAATATTTGATATTTATTAAAATAAACTGTAAATCATATGTAAATCATGCTACTTTTTCACATGGACATTTGAAGTGAAATTTGAAGCTCAATAGCATTTGAGGAGAAAGACTTGTAGTCATAAAACAATTGTAATGTGTTCATTTATTTTTTGTGTCAGCTACAATGCACACCTTATACATTTTTAATATATATTAAAATAAATTATAAATCATTATCACTTTCAGGCACATTCCTGTGAAAGTTTTTTTTTTTACCCATGGTTTTAACAATAACACCACAAATCATCGTTCTTGTAGCCATGGTAACTGCAAATTAACCATGGTTTTGTTACTTCAAATAATAATTTAAAAATAAGTATTAATATACTGTCATATTTTTGTTGTTGTTGCTATAAAAACAGACCTAAGCCATCAATTGCCTTTAAAATTACTTAAAATGCATTATATAAAAAACAATGATGCAATAATGATTGGTTAATAATAACACTGTTAAAAAACATAATGTAGGCAAATACAAAATAAACAATTTATGTACATGTTATTACAAATTCCTGCAAAGGGAGCCAAATGCCATGTAATTGCTGCTGTTACACTTACAGGAGAATCAAATCCTTGTTTAGGCTACTGACCAAACATTTAATTCAAATATTCACTTAATCTTTCATTTTTGGACACCTTTTTGCTATAGCTGACACAGCCTTTATAATTTCTTCAACAAAAAACTTGCATATCACAACCTTTACAAAAATAAACTATGGTTTTATCATAGTAAAACTGCTTAATTTTCTTTTGCATGATTTCTGAATGCTTGAGACTATAAAATAAATTAATCATGATAAAGTTATAGCCATAGGTAAATGTCAAGAGCTACAATTGTAATTTGTAAATAATACAATTTATTAATTTACTTTTTTTATTTGATTAAAGTTCTATTTTCACCCCTATATAGGTGTTTTTTCCATCATCATATTTGAGGAAGTGGGGCACAAAAATACAATCCTGCTTAGGGCACCCATTTGGCCAGCAGCGGCCCTGAGCAGCATTATACAAACAAACCAAAACCTAAAGAAGCATGAAAGTGATTTTAGGTTTTGTGAATTGCTCTAGAATGATAGCTTAGTCTTAAATGACTAAGTTGTTCTTTGCTCTAGTGTCACATTTAGGGTGTACTCAAAGTTTACTTGATCCGTGCCCAAGCATTTTACATCTTGCATTTCAAGCTTTTTTACCCGCAGATACCTGCTTACATTCCATTTCTTGTTTTGTTTCCACCACAGAATTTGTATATCTCAAAATTCTGACTTTATTTTCTCTGAATTCTAAGTTGCATCTAAAAATTTGTAAATTTTTCTCTAAATGCTGTTACATCTTGCAATTTTGACGTCTTTCTCTTAATTCTGAGAAATTATTTCCCCCGCCACAAAATAAAAAGAAATAAAAAAATGGCTTTTTATTTCAAAATTCACATTTTTTTCTTAATTGCGAGGTTATATTTTGCAATTTCATCTCACAATTCTGAAAAAAAGTCAGAATTACCTTTTTTTACTCAAAAAAAAAAGCTTGCATATTAAGGTGTTCTTGCTAATACAATTCCTACTGCCTAATTTATCATTTATGCAGCCGTCATTTAAACTAAATCGTGCTGAACATAACGAATGATATGGAGCCAGCTGATATGGAGGGAGAAATTTGCAGACTATAACTCAATATAACTCAATTATGTCCAAGTACTGTGTAGCCCAAAAAAAGTTGTATCAAAAGTAGGTGACTAACCTAGCAAAATGTAATGGTGCAGAGGTATAATGCATGTTTATACAGAATAAGCAGAACAGTAGAACACAAAAACACTTTGAATGGCCCTTAAACAGCAAGATATGATCAGAGGCCATAAAAAAGACAGAAACTCAACTGCTCAGAATGGACTGATAAACCAGCGAGAGGATTTTAATGAGAGATTAAAACAATCTTCAACATCTAATGCAATTTTTTTTTATTCCTGTTCAGTGTTTCTTTCTGTGAGTTGTTTCTTTCTAGCATTTGCTTGTTTTTCTCTGTGATGAGATGCAATTAAAAAGCAATTACAGCAGATTAAACATTAATTGAACAGAATTTTGGGGGTTAAACATGATTGGTTTGGTTCAGATCTTATAATTTGAGTGCACCATTAATATGTGTTTGCAGGTGTTCACAGGTAATACAAGTTTTGTCATTTAATGGGTTTGAGTGAAAAGAGAATGTAAACTATTCTTGACCTGGTTTCTCGATAAAATTCCATCATAACATCGATTAAACCTAAAGTTTTCTTAAGCAGCACCAAACGCTGACAGATAAGCAGTTCCAAAGAAACCACTGCAGAGGCAAAAAACAAGTCTGACCTGTATTTGCTTTTAATGAATTTAGTGATGCGATGCTGGTCTGGCTGGTGGATCAGCTTAGCTGAAAACAAATATGATGTCTTTTAATTAATGATCATAATATAAAACAAAATTAAATAAACTTTGAGAACAGCTGTTGTTATTTGTACTTGCTGGTACACCTATCATTTCAAAATGAAATATTAATTTTAAGTTATTTACACTGTTTTTGACAAGAACATTTTTGACAAGAAAATCAACAGGAATACTTAAAGGGATAGTTCACTCAAAAAATGAAAACTCTGTCATCATGTCGTTCCAAACCTAGTTGAAATTCTTATTTGTGCAGAACACCTACTAGAAGAAATAAAGTCATATATCTGGACCAATGTGAAGGTGAGCAAATGATGACAGAATTTCCATCTTTGGATGAAGCCTGGGAATTTTTCAAAACATCTGCAGAAGAAAGTCATACAGGTTTGGAACAACACAAAAGTGAGTAAATGATGACAGAATTGTATTTCTTTATTTTAAATCATTCTAAGTATAATCTACTTTCATACCAGACTCTCCATTCAAATGGGCAAGCAAATCATTTAATATCTCTGTTTTTTATTCATCTGAAAACATTCATTTTCTCATGAAGACCCACCCCTTTTGATAAGATATAAAATGAGAGCTGCAGCAGGCACGGTATCTCATTCACTTCCTCATCAAACATGGATCTGCACGTCTCAGTTTTTCTCCTGTTCATTCTTTTCACTGCAGGTAAATAACAGCTTGAGTTTCTATTCAAATACATATCACTAATGTCTCTCTCACTGTCTCTCTCTTTCATTATTAAAGGACACTCTCTCAACTGTAATCAGTGCCCAGGTGTGTCGAACCCTTGTGAAAAGATACCGTGTCCTGATGGACTTTCTAACTGCTTCGCTGCAACAGCATATGCAAGTAAGTCCAGTATGATGGATTAAAATATACGATTATAACTGACTGATGGAGATCCTGCTACATGTATATCTCAAACTGGTACTGTGACAGAGATAATGTAAATGCGGTTGAACGAGAACGTTTATTTTCTGGACAGAATTTATAATTGCATGCATGGAATGTTCAAAATGCATTACCAAAATACACAGATTGTACATCTAAGGATAGAGTCACCTCCAGTCCTGGATTTTTTTGGTGTCCTGTCCCCGACTGGAGCTGTCCCCGGAAATGACTCAAAACAATTATGAAATACACTGTGAAAGCCCGACCAATCCAGCCAGATGGAATTCAAATAATTATTATTATTTTCACCCACATATGAATAATTTAAGATATATACTTTAGCCATGAAGGACTTGGTTATCAAAAGAAAGCACATACTTTGTGGTCAAAATAGGTCAAAATGCTTAATAATATGCCTGATTAGGGCTAGAAAAGATACAAATTAAATAATCATAAACATAAAATTTTAAAGTTGTGATTACTGTTGGCTACTCACAGTTTCTGAAAATGTTAAATACAGTTAGAAAATAATTTACATTTTTGTTAAATACAGCTTTATTTATCGTACGTTCTCATATTTATTGGTTTATATTTCATCTGTTTTTGTAAAGCCATAAATATGCTATAATAGCCTACTGTTTTCATATGATATGATACTTTTTTTTTTTCATTTTGTGATTTTTGGTAAATTATATAAAAAAACTAGGATGAGTTTGATCCTCAAACATGACTGCAATTATTAATTATGATATTAATGTATGGAACCCACAACAATTCAAAAACATAAATATATTGTCCCCATTTTATAATTTGTAGATAATCAAAAGTGAGATTTCAGTGATATTTTGACCACCAAAGTAGGAAATAACCCCGGCTGTCATTTCAGAAATCTGGTCATGTTATCTAACATGAGTCTTAACTGATTAATTCCAGTCAAAAATTGCGATAAAAATCAATAACAGCGTGAACTTGCCAGGATAATTATATGATTTTAATGCACTTGGTGGAGGTAAATTTGTAAATGTAACTTTTTATTATTATTATTATTATTATTACAAAAAAAATCACTAGTTGTCATTATGTATTTCAAAGTTTTATCTTTTCTTTCTGTTTTGCAGCTCTGAGTCGATACATTATGGAAACTTTCTACTTTTCCAGATTGATTAATATATTTTCAGTCAATTCAACAAGCAGTTGAAATGGTCATTCTTGTGTTATTCATGTTTTTTTAGGTGCTTTAGGTGTCAGTTCCTCTTTAGTGACGGTTAAAAGCTGTGCTCCGGCTGGCTGTCCAAGTGGATCCATCAACCTCGGCAATATAAAACTGTCTTCTTACTGCTGTAGCACAGACCTGTGCAATGCCCAAGATTCACCAGGTATTGTACTTTACTGCAAACAGAACAGTTTCATGTTTCCAGAACACTTAAGAAAAAAGAAATTTAGGAGTGGGACTTGATTGTCTATTGGGGATTGTGACATCAATCTAAAAAGAAAGCTCTTTTAAAGTTAAATTTGATGAAAGACTTTTTTTTTTTTTTTTTTTTTTGGTACAATGAGCACCTATGACGTTGTTGCAGTAACAGCTTGAAAGCACATCTGTTTTTCCTCCTGTAGATCCCAGCACTAACGCTCCAAATGGAAAGACATGTTATTCTTGTGATGGACAGAGCTGCTCAAACATAATGACCTGTTCAGGGAGTGAAGACCGCTGCTTTAAAGCAACAAGTGAGAATCTGGAAAAGGATTTTCTCATATATGCTTGAGCATTCGATACAGCTGAAAGTTAAACTGACTCCGCCTGTGTTTTCTCTTCATCAGCAAGTTTCGGAGGCCAGTCAGTGGGTGTGAAAGGCTGTGTCTCAAAAGCCATTTGTGATGCCACATCTTTGATTCCTAATGTTCAGGGCATCTCGTGTTGTGAGGGGATCCTGTGTAACAGTGCTCAGAGTGTCACTCAGAGCTTCCTGTTCCTCTGCTGTTCTCTGCTCTCCTTCATCCTGCTGCACTGAATCCAGCAGATCTTCACATTCTGCAGCTGCAAAGGAAACATAATGTTGAAGTTCAAATATATAGCTCTTATTTTTTTCTAACTTTATTTGTGACTGTTATATCAAAGTTGTAGGAATATAGATTTGTAAGTGGTGTTAGTTCCTGAATATAGGCTCTAGAGGGCAGTGGATGAAGACGGTGTCAAGTTTGTATGTGGAGACAGCAGTGCTTCAGCAGATCTGGTGTGATGAACTGAAAAATATATACAGTTATAAAATAAAATATTTTATCATCTTGTTACACCTTGTTACAGGGTTACTTATTTATAATAATACTTGGAATGTAAGCATAAAATATGACATTTGTGTTATCATTTTGAGTCAGCGGAGTACAATAACTTGAAAGCAGCTGAACTACATTTACATTTATTCATTTAGCAGATGCTTTTATCCAAAGCGACTTACAATTGCTATATATGTCAGAGGTCACACGCCTCTGGAGCAACTAGGGGTTAAGTGTCTTGCTCAGGGACACATTGGTCGAATCACAGTGGATTCGAACCCAGGTCTCTCACGCCAAAGACGTGTGTCTTATCCACTGCACCAACACCACCCCACCCCTGCAAACCGGCATTTGGAAACCATGTCCATCGACCAGGTAAAGTGTTGCTTTAAAAGAATTGTTCACTCAAGTATGAATATTTGATGAAAATGTGCTCACCTTCAGACTGTCCGAGATGTAGATAAGTCTTCATTAGAACAGATTTGGACAAATTCAGCATCACCTGCTCACCAACGGATGCTCTGCAGTGAATGGGTGCCGTCAGAATGAGAATCCAAACTGCTGATAAAAACATCACAATAATCCACACCACTCCACTATTGCATAAATTATTGATCTAATAATCAACACTTTTTTTGGAGCAGATATCGAATAAAATAAGACAATATAAGAAAAGAAGATTGTTCAAATTATTGTTGAGATTTTTGTCAGAAGCTACTATTTTTCATGTCAGTACATCATTGCCTTGTTCATAAAACATCAAGGTTTTACATCATAAGAATCATATTTCTTATTCTTACCCAGAAATACAAAATGAAAGAAATAGTTAAAACTGAACACTATCTTGCTACTCAAGCTGTGTATGAACATGTGTGCGTGTGTGTGTGTGTGTGTATATATATATATATATATATATATATATATATATACACACACACACAATATATATATATATATATATATATATATATATATATATATATATATATATATATATATATATATATATATACATATATATATATATATATATACATATATATATATATATATATATATATATATATATATATATATATATAAATTATTATATATTAAATAAACAATAAGTACAATTTACTTAATTTTTCTTTTGCAGATATTTTTAAAGTAAAATTTAAGTATGGAATTTTGTAAAAACTGCTTAAATTCTGTAAGGAAATAAATACATTTAACATAGTCTGTTAGAATTTGATGAGTAATTTATTTTCTTTTAAGTTATTTTTGGGGCTTTTGTGCATTTGTATTTGTACAGTAGAGTGATGACAGGAAAGCTTTGGGTGAAGAAAGAGAAGCAGGATCTGAAACGAACCTCAAGGTGGGAATCGAACTTGAGTCTCGGTGAGCGCAGATGTAATGTTGACACACTCACAACAAATATAATGTTTACATATTTTAAGGTTGGTCATGGTTTGTAAACTTTACTCATGCAGGGCAGTGTTGAATAAACAAACATGCTATTTAAGTATGTGGTTCACTTACAAATAAACTTATGTAAATAAACAGCATATTATTTTCTTTACAAAAATATGTGTACTCAACACAGTTATTACCAAAATGAACAGAGAGACCTCAGTATGTTCCTCAATAGGTTGGTACATAAAAATCAGTGGATAGTGTTGGAATGGGTCATTCTGAGTAGAAAATGATCTCCAGATGTCACAAAACAGCAAGTTACTAAACCTAACAACAAAAGCAACCATAAAACAAAAACAATGTATAATTTATCCTTAATTATTCATGCCCCAGTGCATGATGGGAACAACAGGAACATATCTCTGATACTGTATTTACTTAAAGAATCCATGTAAACAAAACAAACAATTTCAAGAACTTATAAGTTTAAACTTTAATTTCTACAAACTTAAATTGACTATAGAATTTACTCTTTTTTTATTCTTGTCTGAACTAAATTATTTAATGTAGAAATTACATTTGTTTTTGCGTATTAGCCTTTACTTCACCACAAAATAATTTTTATAAGTGTTATGTGCCTGATCCAAATTATTGTTGACTTCTGTCAGCATTAAAAAAAAACTGATCTACAAGAATGTCACTATTCTACAACACATTCTTTACATTAGCAGAAGGTAATAAAGTAAGGTTTTAACCCCTTAAAAACCTTATTGTAAAAAAAAAAAAATCCTGCGCAATGTGCCAAGTAAATTGCATGCTGTTCTTAAACCACTTAAATGCATGGTTCTGGTATTAAGTAGCAAGAAATGGTGCAAGTCCAGTTTGCGAAACTAATGTCGCCAACTAGTCATCAGTCATCATCATAGTTCTGGTGTCTTTTGAAAGGTGATATTCTGAGGCTTGCTCCTGAACAGAACAAACCTCAGAATCACTGTCTTACTAGTACTGAGTAATACAACCTTCAATAGAACTTTTAGGACACTTAGGAGGGAATTATTTTATTTTTTGTAAACCGATACCTGCAGATGGCTGGGAGCTATTAGCTGATATAATCATAGCATGAACCCTTGTTGGCAGACTGACAAAGACACTGATTCTACCGTCTGTGTTGATTGTATCTTAAAATAGTTTGAATCAAATTACAAAAATCTCAACCTTCCAAAGATATGGGACTTTTTTTGTTGTTGTTTTAGTTTTTTGAGTTTTTTTATGTCATGAAGATCACCCTCAAAAACATGCAGTGTCCCGCAGACGGTGGAATGCTTTTTATGAACAGATTTATAAGTCACTTAATCATATATTTAGAAGATGCACAATCATGACCAAAAGTTTTGGCAGTGACATAAATGTTGTGTTTTGTAAAGTTTGCTGCTCCAGCTGTTGTGGTGTCCATTCACATTGTTTTTAGATTATTGTGTAGAGTGATCAAATTAGTTTTAATCATTGCTAAAAGCTTAATTGGACAACATTTTTTACTTTTCACAAAAAAACGAAAAAACAACAACAAAAAATTCATAGTTTTTTGATCCTGACACAAAATGACCAGCTAACATTAACTGACTAATCATATCAGCAGCACATGTTAAAATGTGACTCCTAGTCAGGTAAAATCACTTTCATACTTAATAGACTGTAAGAGCAGACTGATTGCTAAAAAAGGAGGAAAGAAGCACTCCCAATCATTGTGTTCTTGTTAGCAATGTTTAACTCCAAAGAAACACATGCAGCCATCATCGCTTCGCATCAAAATGGCCTCACATGCAAGGAAATTGCTACAAAGAATATTGTACCTGAAAGAACCATCATCAAGAAACTAGAAAAGAGGTTCATAATTAAATCTCTTATAAATCATGAATCGGTTAGTCGTGACTGGCAATGCTTGGAGTGAACTGAAGCGCACAGCTTGAGCAGAAAAGCAAAACTACTGTTCAGGGTTTCAAGTGCAGGTCAGTTTCATCTGTAAAGATGCTAGTGTAGTTTAGTCTTTGTTTACTTAGTTAAGCAGCAGCAGCCCATTGCTCACCATCACTCAAAACTGTATAAAGGAAATCGTTATCTATTGTAATGTTACAGTAGTAATTTAGCTGACAAATAATCATATTTTATAATAGGTTTAGGGGGAGCTAGGGCAGAAAACAACACCACCCTTACGAAAAACATGAAAAAACATGGTTACTGTACTTGGTACCAAAACATGGTTATTATAATAAAAGCATGGTAAATTTTTATTAGGGAAAAGCATGACTCATGTTCAGTATTATGATTTTTCTATAAAGATATTGTAGTGATGTACTCATTTTGACATGTTGACAATTTAGAAAGTGTAGTTTTGTTAAATCATGCGTATTAATGTCGTAAGAGAGGAAGAAAAATGAAAGTGATGGTGCTGTTCAGGAGAGAACTTTTAATTATTTTGCATGTCCCCAACCTAATGATTTAAACCTTTTTTTACTGTATGTGAGGTCCATGCAAAAAATAGGTTTGTCCATGTTTCAGAATTTGTTGTGGGTGTATGAGAGTGAGATTTCCTGGTATGAAATTTTATTCCTAGTCCGCCCCTCATGGATATTAATAGAGCAGACATGTGGTTTCATTTACTACACATAGGCCTACTGAAGCTTGCAGTGTTTTCAGCTTCTGCCACCTCAATAGGTGCACAGTGCGATTCATCATGGTGAGACTCATTAAATTGAAATATGCAATAAACATACATTTTACAACATTATATGTAACATACAACCCTAAAAAACATAAAAGATAAAAAAAAAAGAAGAAACATAGTTATTTCAAAGAAAAAACATAAAATTCAAACAAAATTTGAAATGCAATGCAAAGAATTTTGGTAACGTCAGTTTACGGTTTTCCCTGTAAATCTTACAGGAAATTACCATTAAACATCTTTTTACCGTTAAAATCACAGTAATTTTCACAGTGTATTTTCTTCCCAAACCCATTGTTAAATGCAGTGTTTCCTGTAGTTATGCAAATATTTTTTTCAAAAATAGTATCAGTAAACAATTTCTTATGATTTTAAATCTGCATTGAACTTCAGATCAATCTCAAACTAAAAGGCAGTTTTAAAGTCAGATTTTGTGGTGGATGTGTTCAGATTTGATCATCTTAATTCAAGTCATCAAGGATTTTGAAAGTCTGATGGTGTAAAAGTTTAAATGATTAATAGTTGCATTTTTCTACATTTAGAAATGTAATCAAAAAGTAATCAAAAGTAATCCGTTACATTACTTTAAGAAAGAAATTGAAAAAGTTACACTACATTACACTAATACATTTTAAATAGGGTAACTTGTAATCTGTAACCTATTACACTTCCAAAGTAACCTTTCCCACACTGCTAGCAAGCGCCAGGACGTCTACTCCTGAGGAGTCAGCTACAGAATCGTGTCTCCAGCATAATCATGTCTTGGGACATCTGGAAAATCGATTATTCGGAGAAGAAAAGGTGAACACTATCATGAGTCCTGTGTTGGGCCAGCAGTGAAGCCTCCTGAGACCATTCATGTGTGAGGTTGCTCTTTAACCAAGGGAGTGGGCTCTCTCATAATTCTGCTCAAAAACACTGCCAGGAATAAAGAATGGTATCAAATGACCTACAAAAGTGACTTCTTCCAACGATCCATGAGCAATTTGGTGATCCGTGCTTTTTCCAGCGGAGCACCATGTCACAAAGCAAGAATGAGAAAGAAGTGGCTCAAAGATCATTACATTGAAATTTTGGATCCCAATCCCATAGAGAACCGGTGGTCAGTCCTCAAAAAGCGAGTGAACAAGCAGAAGCCCACAAATTATGATCAACTCTGAGAACTAGGCAAGGATGGATCACCATCAGTCAGGATTTGGCCTAGAAGCTAATATCCAGCATGCCAGAGCAATTAGCAGAGGTTATGAAGAACGAGGGTCAACAATGTAAATATTGACTCAATATATTTTTTTGCCAATAAAAGTCTTTAAAACGTATGATATGCTCATCATTGTTTTTCAGTATACCATAGAAACCTGTGGAAAAATTATCTTCAAATTCTGAAGTGGCAAACTTTGCAAGGCACAAAATGTATGTCACTGACAATACTTTTGGCCATGACTGTATTATTAATGGCATTATTTCTTACCATGGCTTAACACATCTAAACCTTTACACTAGCACATTCAGCAGTACACTTTCACCATATTTAAAGGACAATAACGGTATGAAATTACATATTATAAAATGTACTTAAGTCCTGCTTAAGTGGGTCAAAAAACACTATAAAGTTTAACTAATTGCATTTTATATACATTTAAAGAATAATAAATGTGTATTTGATTCCAGTTAACATGCAAGTCCAGAAAATACATTCAGTTTGTACAGTACATGTTATGTACATAATAAGTACTCTTTTTGAAATTGAAATCTTTTTGATGAGGAAAAGGTTTACACACACATTTTAGTCAAGTACTCAAAACTCAAAAATTTGATTAATTTCATACTGTAATAGACTTGCGACTTAAATGACAGTCTGATTTGTTCTTTGGTCTTGTGTCAAATTTAAGTTGAGTTTCATGTGGATTACCTTCAAGAAAAAAATGACATGACAATTAATGACTTTAAAAACATCCATGCTGTTTCCTGCGTATTCCTACTAAGTTCTAATTCCTTACTCAATTTTATAATTAAAGGGTTTCATTACAATTCAAGACAAACATGTCTCTTTGAGTGAAAGAGAATGGGAACTATTACTGGCCTACGTGGTTTTGTCAATCATGTTAAAGTTGGTCATACCATAAACATTTGTGTATTGAGATGAAGTCTACAATCAAGTTTGAGGAAATATTTTTTTTTAATTAAACTGTAACTAAACGAGTTTGACCTGTATGAACAACATTGGACCCATTGGTCATTGGTCAATGTATGGAACGCAGAAGAAATAAGTCATACTTAAATACAGTATGTAATTTCATAAGGGTGAGAAAATGAGAGAATGCATATTTTCTGGGTGAAATTTCCGCATTTCCCCGTCTGATGAACTATAAAATGAGTTCTGAAACAAGCACGTTATCTCATTCACCTCCTGATCAAAGATGGACCTGCAAATCTCAGTTCTTCTGTTCGTCCTATTTACTGGAGGTACAAAATATAAATAATTTCGGTAATGTTACTGGGTACAAATTAGATGTCTCTCTCTCACTGCCTCTCTTTTTGATTATTAAAGGACACTCTCTCGACTGTTATGACTGCTCAAATCCGATGAGTTCCTGTGACCAGAGCAAACAGTGTACCAGTGAATTTACCAACTGCTTCAGTGCAACAGCTACTGGTAAGTCCCGTGTAATGTTCTCATAACTGACTGAATTCTATTCTGGACAGAATTTATAATTGCACTCTTAGAATGTTCTATATTACTGAAATCATTACGATAATAGAATTTGACATTTAAAAAGAAAAATTGTCTAAAAATAAAAATTAACACTAAATGTAAATAAATATAAATAAACTTCTAATCAAAATATTGTTTAGTTGAGCTGCTCATTCCTGTATCACTTGTGTTTTCAGTCAACAGTACTACAGTGAAGTTTAAAAGTTGTGCTCCATCTGTCTGTCCAAGTGGATCCATCAACCTCGGCATTGGAAGAATCTCTACTCTGTGCTGTAACACTGATCTCTGTAACAAACAAGATGCTCCAGGTATTGTACTTTAATGTAATAGAGTGGTTTATAGAACATTTAACAAGAAAAAAATCAGATGGAACTATATTTTCTATTAGGAATGTGACGTCAAACAAAAACAAAAGTTTTACAGGCAAAGCGAAATGTTACTTTTTAATAAATACATTTTACAATGAGGATCTAAAATGTTGTGTGCACAATAAGACCAGACCCCATTTTCCCTATTGTAGATCCCAGCACTAACACTCCCAATGGAAAGAAATGTTACTATTGTGATGGGAATAGCTGCTCAAACACAGTGAGCTGTTCAGGGACTGAAGACCGCTGCTTTAATGCAACAGGTGAGAATCTGGAAAAGAAACAAGATTCATTATCTTACACACATCGCATGTACCAGTGGCCAACTTGTCTCTGACTCAAAACTGTTTTCTTCTTCAATCTTTTCATCAGTGCCTGGAGTCCAGTCACAGGGTTTTAAAGGCTGTGTCTCTAAATCTCTTTGTGATGCCACACAACTGGTTCCTGGTGTAGAAAGTGTCTCGTGTTGTGAGGGGGACCTGTGTAACGGTGCTCAGAGCGTCACTCAGAGCTTCCTGTTCCTCTGCTGTTCTCTGCTCTCCTTCATCCTGCTGCACTGAATCCAGCAGATCTTCACATTCTACAGCTGCAGCAAAGATACAACATGATGTGCTTTACAATTATCTCTGAACTGTCTTTGATTTGGTGTGATGAATCTAAAATGATATACTACCAGTAATTGAAATATATTCATCGTCTACACAAAATTAAGATTTTGAAATGCATTACTTTATATTCACTGTATATTTACTCGACTCATAAAGCTTGTGTCACCTCTGTACTATCTGTGATTTTGTGTGATAAATTAAAAAATGTGAACAAAATCAGATTTATTGAAATAAATACATAGCCCTATGTATTTAATGAATACACCATTTTTTTCTTGGTTTATTTTCAATAAAGCTTACAATGCATGCATAAGACATGACATTTATTCATTTGTTCTATACTATTAATAAAAGGGCATTATTATCTATTACAATTATTTATAAAGAGTGTACTTCTTCCATACTACTGGCTGATGATATGCTTTTAATTGCTGATCTCTTGAGAGCAGGGTCAGTCATAGCTCATAAACATAATTTAACTAGATAATGTTTAATGAAAAACTTTGATACTAATGTGTCTGAAAGCTTGAAATTTGAAGGTTTTACTCAGAAATCTAAAAAAAGTCAATCAGACTATATTAGACTCCTTCAGCAGGACCAGATAATGACAGGTTATAACCCCTTGGAAGACTGTCAAAAGATTTATAAAACTGATCTGAAATTCTCAAATATGTTGATTAAAATTTAACAAAATATTGAGTCAAAAATGAATTTTACTATTAAATACTATTAAATAATAGACAACATTTTTGACAAAACTTGTCCAACAACTCAGACAATCTCTCTAGTGATATTCAGAGATTTTATTAAGTTGGATAAGTTATTTATTATTGTGATATTTACAAAACCACTAAATATATATATTTTTAAATCACTAAATTTTTTTTTTTTCTAAGTGTAGACAAAAAGTTTTTAAAAAAATTGTTAAATCAACTAAGTGGGCAAATTTAATAATTTGCTCTTAAATATTTTACAGGTATAGTGTTTTAAACACAGTATGATGTTTTTATTGGTTTTTAAAGAAATTGTATTTTGTACAGGTATGTGATAATCAGTGATAAATCTGCCACATTTAAAAATGTATTACATATTAGATAAAATACTAATTTTAATCATTTATATTTTATTTACTTTTTAAATGTTTGTATACCTTAATACAACTTTTCTGCCCACGCACAGAATTTTGCATAGCAGCTGATTTTTAAGGAATTTTTTTTTTTTTTTTTTTTAATATGCAAGAGAAAAATCCTTTGACCACTGAATGTTTTCAGCTCTGTCAATCAGTCATAGGACCAATCACAAAAATGTCATCTTAACTGTTTTATCTATTCATTTTAGATGAGAAAGCTTTCATACATAAGAAAACATTCAGCAAGTTTAAATCGACATTCCCAGCTTTCGTTAAAGCTTTTTTCCGTGTAAACATGGACTTCTCAGTGTGTTTGGGTGTGGCTGTGATGATATCTGTCAGGTCATGTGTTGAGATTAATTTTCTGTTTCTACCCCATCACAACATTTCCTTAAACATCGGTCAAAATTATGCAAAATCACATGCGAGAAGACAAAAGGTTGATTGTGGTATAACACAAAGATCAAAGAATTAAATGTAACATGGAATACATTTTTAAAATGTTGCAGGTTTATGTAGCTGATTATCACTTATAAAATACAACATTTTATTTATATACAAAGACCGCTGCTTTAATGCAACAGGTGAGAATCTGGAAAAGGAAGAAGGGGATTATCTCTTTTGTATTTGAGCTTTTGATACAGTTCACATACCAATTTCAGTACTTTTATGTCACTTTCACTCGTGAAGCCACTTTTTTTCTTTCTTTTAATCAGGGACTTATGGAGATGTGTTTAACAAAGACTGTGTCTCTGAATCTATTTGTGAATCTAACATTCATTCCTGTCATTCTGAATTTAACATGGCAAACCTGTGTAATGGTGATGAGGTCACCCAGAGCTCCATCCAGAGCACCACAGAGAGCACCACTCATAGTACTAACGGTGCTCAGAGCGTCTCTCAGAGCTTCCTGTTCCTCTGCTGTTCTGCTCTCCTTCATCCTGCTGCACTGAATCCAGCAGATCTTCACATTCTACAATCAGACACACTGCACTGAATATATGGCTTAAAGGGATAGTTCACCCAAAAATGAAAAATACCCCATGATTTACTCACCCTCGAGCCATCCACCTGACCTAGGCATAGTGTAAGCTCAGGTGAGAATGTGCTAGTTTTGCGAAAACAAAGTTTTGTTTACAGGAGTACTTTTAATGATGAATGTATGAACTGAATTTGACTCCTGTTAGACTATTGAATCTCAACAGCCATTCAGTGCCATTATAAAACGTGGAAGAGACAGAACATTTTTCAGTATAACTCTGAATATAAAGAAGAAGAAAGTCATATGGCTTGATGGTGTGTAAGGGTAATTTTCATTTTTTTGAGGTGAACTATCCCTTTAAGTTTTTCTCTCTAAATGACATGTTGGACCATGTTGTGATGAATCTTTAACAAATTACATAATCTGATTAATTGTAAGAAATATATACAGTATCACCTTTAGATTTATTCTGGGTTTATTTTCAATAAAGCTTATAAATGCATGTATAAGACAAGAAATTTGTTCAGAGGACATTATCTATTATACATTAATTAATTTATAATTAATAAGACCTGAACTACTTTCACTCTATTAAAATATGTAATTAAGTTATTAGCCGAGTGATATATTTTTGATTGGCAATATCTAGAGACCAGGGTCAATAATAGCTGACACAATGCTGATATTTACAACATAATTTAATTAGATAAATAAAGACTGGTGATGACAAACTTTTATACTGGCTAACTGATATTTTAACATGGTTTAAAATAAAGTTTAAAAATAACAAACACCAAATAAAAATAAAAATAGCACCATTAAAATAACAAACACATCATATTAGACTACTCTAGACAACATCAGTGCTGTTTGCTGGGAGTTACCGTATTTTTTATTACCATATTTTTAGTATGCATTTACATGTTGCTAGCATGTTTTAGTATATTGTAAATGTTGCTCATCTAATAAGTTAGGCATCATTTACCAGCAGGCGGCAGCAGATGATCTCTTGTACCAACAACACCTTTACATTTGTGGAAGCTACAAGCTGAACAACTGAAACAAACTGGCTTCAAGCCAAAAACTCTCAATCTTCTCAACTCCCCTGGTGACTGACTATGCTTATTGATTGGCCTGACTGATATTAGTCAGCAGATCAATAAATGGATTAAGACTGTTGTAGAAAATGTAATTAGTTTTATCAGAGGATGCAAAGATCAAATGATTACCATTATGTGTGTTTGAGCTCTTATCTAATCATGTGCATTTGACGTGATAATAATATTAACATATTTTACTAAAGAAATCAAAGTGGTTCTTTGTTTCTCTTGTACAAGCAAAATCAAAACACAGAATCCAAGCTACTGTGTGATCAATAAGAGTATATCAGATATTTTTAGTGCAGCTTATTTAAATCTAGAGTGAGTTCCACATTTAATCAATAACTGAACTTTGACTGTCCCATTCTGAGAAAAATGACCCAACATATCAGCAGCACTGACCGTGACTGAGTGACAGCTGCAGTGGGGGGGGGGGGGGGGCATAATTGCTAAATAAAAAAGATTTATATTCTGGATGCCATCAAAGGGGAAATGTAGTTCATAAATAAGTAGATATTGCATTCAAATATGTTCTATTAGGTTTAAGGTGTGCAAAATTGCATGTAACAAAAAATAAATAATAGACTAAAACAAAGAAAAACATAAAAATGTTAAGAAAATATAAACAAAAAGTATGAATATAGCTTAAGGAAGAATGCTAAAAAAATATATCGTAAAAAAATCTGAAAAAAAATTACGATTTTAAACTTACACTTAAAAAACTTATGGTTCAACACTTTCATATAAGAAAATGCAGAAAACAATTATAAATTTATATATAATGAAGATAATAATCATTTTTAAAGAGTAAAAAAGAAGAAGAAGCTTGAAAAAGCCCCATCCAAAAAAGTAAAAACAATGGCACAAAATAGAAGACATAAAAAAGTATATAAAATAATAACAATAATAAACAAACAAATAAATTAATTAATCAAATTACATTTTAAAAAAAAAGTATAGAATTAACATGCGCCATGAAAATATCATATAGCCTAATAATATAAATAGATCGAGCGAGCGAGTGATTGGTCGAGAGAGAGAGAGAGAGAGAGAGAGAGAGAGAGAGAAAGAGAGAGAGAGAGAGAGAGAGAAAGAGAGAGAGAGAGAGAGAGAGAGAGAGAGAGCTCATTGGCAGCGTGCTCACCTGATTGCGGGGCTTCTTTTCATCTTCTGCCGCATCAAAGGGTCATTTCGCCCACGGAGCTGAGAATGAAGTGATCTCCCGCACCGCGCCACATTCACCGTCACATCTACATTGACGCTCTTCGCCCACAAGACGACCATGAAGAACAGCAAACCGATTGTTCTGGACCGGCGGGATTTTCATTCCCTGCTGGATGTGATCGGTGGCTTCGGTGCCGTAGTCGCCGTGGGGATCATTGCCATGCTGTCGGTGTGCGCCGCGTTCTTCATTTACCGATCCTTTAGAGGTCAGCGCGACAAGGGTGACGAGAATAACGGGAATGAAACGAAGGTAGCATCAGGAGAAGGAAGCACGTCTCGGAGGAGGAAAAGGGGGAGAGATGTTCGCCCTACCGAGTCAACAGGTAAAACCGGACAATTGTTGAAACATAGACTAAATGATGGTGCGAGACTTTTTTTGCAGTAAAGCATATAAAATATCACTATTATTTGTCAAATGTCACTGATTCTAGAAAGCACACGTGTCAACGTGACTCCCATAGACTGCAGAAAGGTGTTTTGGTGCGTGGACCGCGCGCTGTTTTGGCCAGTCAGAAAACTCACCCTATCAGAATCGATTTCTGCATGTCATTCAGTTTGTGCATTTGCTGACAAAAAAAAATTAGAGGGCTGGTTTTTGAGATTGATTGTTTTTGATTTTGGTTATCGTCATGTTTGGAATAATTTTAGACTTAAATCTAGGTCACACTCAGAGCATTTGAAATTAGAAATTAGAAATTGATACTTTTATTAATACTTTTATTAATTAAGGATACAATTTTTTTTACAGTGGCATTAAAGTAATTTATAATGTTAGAAAAGGTTTCTATATCAAGTGGACTTTGATTATTAATGATAATAATAAGAAATGTTTTTTAGCAGCAAATCATCATATTAGAATGATTTCTGAAGGATCATGTGACACTGAAGACTGGAGTAATGATGCTGAAAATTCAACTTTTAAATTTTTTAAATATATTATAATAGAAACCCATTATTTTAAGCTGTAACAACTTCACAATATTACTGGTTTTACTTTTTTTTACTACAGTGGCTTTGATCAAATAAGTGCAGCCTTGGTTTAAAAACATTTGATAGACCCCAAACTTTTACTACTACATTTTCCTGCAACACTGAAAACCTGCAGCTTTGAGGTTTTTTTTTTTCTTGCATTCATTAGCACACTGTATTGTTATTAGTCATTTCTTTCTTGCATCTCTGCAACTGCATCTCTGCAATCATCAACTGCAAAGGCAGCAAAGAAGCCCCGTCTTGTCTGAATGTTTGCTGGCTATTATATTCCACAATCGTGTGCATGCAGTTTGCGGGTTGGTTGATAGATTGACAGTGACTCTCGTGTTCAGCTGCCAAGAATACAAGATGAACCGAGTGTTGTGACAGTGCGAAGTTGAAGGCAGCTCTGATGCAGCATTTCATTTCATTGAGCCGAAGGCTGAAACGTAGACACTATTATTTTGCTGCCCTGTAAGCACTGGTATTTCTTTTTGGTTGATTTATTACATACCAAGGTCCCTCACTAAGTAACCTTCTTCAACTGCAGGTCATCAACATTGACTATTTTGGGATTTAAAAACAGTGACTTGCACTTTCCCCATGAACCGTTTTTCTTCTTACAAAATTGTTTAACAACCATAAAATAGGTAAAGCAAAAAAAATACTGTTCTTTGCTAAAAGAATTCCCATATAAAGGTTTGAACATTTGAAGCACATGTGACGTAATGCATTTTCTTTCTCCTTTAGGAGTATGTCAGGATGGAAAGCAGAAGAAGTGCAGTGAATCCACTAACCTCTCATCCACTGACAGCATGCTCCTTCCTACGGAGGAACCAGAGAAAGACCTGAATGACAGCACTCTCAAGGACTTGGAGGAGATTACAGATGATCTTCTAACGGACTTGGAACCTGAAATGGGAGAAAAAACAAATTCTGATCTGGATCAGTGTTTAGAAATGGATCCTGATGAAAACACGGAATGTGAGGAATATATTCAGCTTGAGGATGATGATGATGATGATGGTGGTGGGTGTGAGGTTTCGCCTGCTCTGAGTGTAGGTTCGACGCAGTCGGACGTCCAACACGATTCTGTCAAGAAGGATATAGAAGAATATCTTGACAAGTCTGTGAGTGTAGAAACAGATGAACCGTCTGAAACTGAAAGCGCTCGGGAGATCATTTATCAGAGACATCAAGATCATGTCATTACTCAAAGCAATTCGTCTTCAGTCCAAGCCCGTAAGATCCAGTTAGAGGAAAACATCAAGACATCAACTGTGGAGGAAGCGGAGGACACGAGCAAGAAGTTTGAAGACCATCATGATTGGTGTTTTCCACAAACAAATAAGTTTGATCGCTGTTGCTGTGATAAGAAGACAGATACGGTTGAGAAAATTAAAGGCCAGCCATGGTCTGACAGTGAAAGCTATGCCACAGACACCATAAACCTGAGCCCGGCTGTGGAAACAATGGTCAACCACAGCAGTAGGTTTGGCTTCCAGAACTACTCGGGTTTCCAAGCAGATAATACGTTCATTGGTGGGTCTTCAACACAGATGAGCATCTCACAAGAGAAGAAAACTGATGAAGAGGGTGCAACAATAGAGAAGAAACATGAAAAGGATGAGATCAGCATCATGGAAGCCATTATGGACAATAATGAGTGGCTAAATGTAGGAGCACCAGAGCTGAGAGATCTTCCTTGGCTTACACCAACTCCAACCGAACAAAAACAGACGCAACGAGAAAAAGAAGGGCAAGTCAAGACCGGTTTAGCCAAAGATGATGAAGAACCAGCTAATAAGAGAGTAGCGACTGTTCCCCCTTTATCGCAAACAGTTAACGTAACCTTCAGGATTCACTACATCACATGCTCTCCAAGCGAGATAGTGGCTGTTACCGGGAGCCTGCAGGAATTGGGAGCCTGGGAGAGATTTGTTCCACTACACAAAGCCAAGGACGGGTTCTGGGCCAACACTATCAGCCTCCCTGTGGAGAGCCAGGTGGAGTGGAAGTTCGTCCTGGTGGAAGACGGAAGGATCTCTCGATGGGAGGAGTGTGGAAACCGACCTTTCTTTTTAACAAGCCAGGATGAAGACATCTGTCTTGAGAAGTGCTGGGGATGTTGTTGAACTCGGAGGTGAATATCTTCAAGGGCTGCACGATCAATCAATATAAAACTGAAAATCACGATACGATACATTTGTCTGTAAATAAATAAAGACAGCCATAAATATTAGTATTATAACTTTAAAGTTGTAAAATAAAATAAAATCATTATTGTTATATAATTTTTCTTAAAGATTCAATGTTTTATGTTAGTGAAATATTACAATAGTATTGAGCCCTGCAGATGACATGCAAAAATAAATAAATAAATCATGCACACAATTTACTAATTCGTTCCATTGATGTACTAAAATGTGCACGCGATTACTATTCCGTTCCCTCGATTTGCTAAATTGTGCGAACAATTTACTAATTCATTCTCTTGTATTATAAATTGAGGGAACGAATTAGTAAATCGTGTGCACAATTTATAAATTGAGTGAATTAAGTAGTAAATCATTGCGCACAATTATAAATTGAGGGAACGAATTAGTAAATCGTGTGCACAATTTGTAAATCAAGGGAATTAATTAGTAAATCATGCACATAATTATAAATTGAGGGAATGAATTAGTAAATTGTGTGCACAATTTGTAAATCGAGGGAATTGATTAGTAAACATGCGCACAATTATAAATTGAGGGAGTGAATTAATAAATCGTGTGCACAATTTGTAAATCGAGGGAATTAATTAGTAAATCATGCGCATAATAAAAAATAAGGGAATGAATTAGTAAATTGTGTGCACAATTTGTAAATCGAGGTAATTGATTAGTAAACATGCGCACAATTATAAATTGAGGGAGTGAATTAGTAAATCGTGTGCACAATTTGTAAATCGTGGGAATTATTTAGTAAATCGTGCACACGCTTGAGCCTACAATTTTTTTCCTTGCATGCCATGTGCGGGGCTCCGTACAATACTATTTCTTTTTTTTTTTTTTTTTTTTTTTTTTTACATTTTTGATTTTTATTTAATAATAATAATACCAATTATTATTACTTTTTAGCTTTATTATTTTATAGCTATAGTGATATATAATCAATATTGTGCAGCACATCAAAACTCAATTTTTAAATGACATTTAAAATAGTTTTCCCAAAAAATCATGCAGTCCTCTTCTTCCAACTCTATACAGCAATAACAATCCAAAGTGCATTATTGAAATCCAATATGTATGATTATATTGTAATATTATTAATTGTTACGGAATTATTACATTAAAGCATGAGGCTGTGGAACTGTTACTATAGCAATAAGATTATAATATTACAAATATGCATTTTTTTATGCCAATAAAAGATATGTGTTGATTAATGTATATCCAATTGTACTGAAAGTGTCTGCCCATAAAACTGTAATCCTGCAACAGCAATTTACCAAAATTGAGAAAATCCACAAAAAAAGTATTGTCTTTCATGTATAAGGGAAAATCCTAATGCTTCCAGAGATTGAAACATGTTTTTTTTAAGCTTATCTGAATGGTTTGTGTGTGAACAATTATTTTAATCGAAAATGTTGCAAGAATCGCACTGATCTTTTCTTGATATCACTTATCTGGAAACATAATCTATGCAAGTGTTCCACTCTACATATTTTGCATGCCTGATTGCATTAGTAAGCTCAGTTCTCAGGGGGAGACAGTTTCCTTCAAATGTGATCAAATGCGACACTGAAAATACAAAAGCAGCATTTTAAATGGCTGTCTGACACATTTCAGAATGCATTTCAGTTTGAATTACTAGTAACTTTAGCGTTCATGTACTTGCATAGAGTATCTTTCAGGCCTGTGATATGATTCTCCAATAGTGAAATGCTGTGAACTGTAAATGAACTGCTTGAGCAATTCAAAACACCCACCAGCCAAAAATATGGCAGTTTGGCATCCTGCTATTACTCAATCTGTTAAATGCTGACATAAAATCAGCTTAATCGTCCCATATCCCAGCCTGTACTGTCCTCATACAGCCTTTCATTAACAGCTGCTGTCCCTTTAAAATTCTATTACATCATTTAGAATCAGTAACAATGACATCATCATTCCTGCTGACAACATCACTAGCTTTGTTTGCATCACTGTCAACTGCATGTAGCAGACTCTAATTATTTACAGAGATTTTATGATTTTTGTTTAAATAACAATTAATTATTGTTTTATTGTTTCACAATGATTGCCTTAAAACTTTTGCTGCTCACACTTTTGACAAAACGTGTATTTGTCTTTTGGCTTTAATTGTTTTTTCTCTGAAATCCAGGTGTAAAACTGTTTCTGACCTTTAAACATGTGTTTAACTGTCAATCAGTAAATGTCACTCAGCAAATGGCTTAATTCAATAAAATAAATTATTATATTGACAATGAGTCCATGTCCTGTACAAATGTACCCCACTGTAGGCAAAAACTGAAATTTTGAAATTGACACAATGTTTCCTTTCGATAAGATAATATGTATCTTTCAGGCGCAGGTTGAAGAGATGCGTACAGAAGAACACAAATGTGAATATTTCACTTTCTTGGCCAAGTCTGAACATACAATTTGGCTTGAAAGCCAATGTTTTTTGGTATCCTTGATGTACAGACAATATGATAACTACCATAATCTGCTGACTCTTCTGTCATAATGAAAATCAAAGGGAATTGAATCATGTCCTCTTCACTGACAGCCTTGTATTGCGGTGCTTATGAGTTCAAAGGAAGCTTGAGACATGTGAAGGAACATTATATATGTATGCAAGATTTCATATTCTTCTTTATGACATAATTGCATTCCTTGTATTCTTTTTTTCACAAAGAATTTCTTTGTTCAGTTTGTGTGACATATAAACAGATCTAGAGCATGTGTGGCGTTATGAGATGCCAGAGCTCAGAGCACAGGCCTGTAAATGATTTATTAAACCACAAAAGAGGAGTTATTTAAGGTCAGAATACGAGCAAACTCAAACAAAAGAGAGAGATAAAGAGCCTAAACAAGAAAACAAGTTAGTTTAGACAAATATATGCCCAGTCAAAGCAAATGAGATGCGGTCTGGAACTTGTAAATGTCTAAACTGTTCAATTTTTATGGGCGGTAGGATTTTTTGTTTTTGAAAGAAGTCTCTTCTGCTCAGTCTCTACTTTTAATTGACCAAAAATGCAGTAAAAAGTTAAAACTGTTATTTTTTAATATATTGCAAAATGTAATTTTGTAATTTGTAATTCACATGTAATTTTCAGCATCAGTACTCCAGTGTCACATGATCCTTCAGAAATCATGCTGATTTGCTGCTATTATTATTATTATTATTATTATGTTCTGATAACAGGAAATGTGATGGATTTTTCTCAGGATTCTTTGATGAACAAAAGCTCAAAAGAACTCATAAATTCTTAATTCATTAAAGAGAGTCTTGATGAAGGCACCAGACAGAGATAGAAAGGGGGTCATCTCTGAATATCCCAGCCCTCCTCAGAGAGAACGGCCTTCTGACTTTAGTCTAAAACAGGTTTAGCTTTCAGTGGCCTAATTTATTCCTGTTGATGAAAATGTTTAAAACAGCTTGAAGTGGCCATAGACTGCAGCCAAGTTTGTTTTCACTGCTCAGGCCAGTCTGCTTTATTGGTTTGAATGGCTAAGAGACCATCCACCCAACCAGAGAAGACCTGCAAACTTACTTTGAGCTAGTTTAAGCATGTTTTTCAGCAGCAATAACCATGATAAAATGAATACATTGAATTTCCATTGAATGCAATGTAAGTCGGTTCAAATAAAAGCATTTGCCAAATGCATGAACATAATTGGACAAAATAGCAAGAGCTATAATGCAAGTTGTTAATTTGACAGTTTGAATGCAGTTTGAATTAGTTTGCATTATTCTCTTGTTTCTGATCCACAGACGGTGTGTTTATTTTAAAGGTGTTAAAGTGAAAAAGAGTTCAATGCTGTTGCTTTTAATAGATTTCTCATTTACACCCTTCAGGCTTCACTTTATTCTGTGATGACCAACAAAATTTACAACCAACTGACACCAGAGAAGGACTCTGACATACAGCCAAAGGGGATTTTATGTATCATATGACAAAGTATGACCGTTTAGATCTATGCAAAGGTTGCAGGGTTTGTATTGCAGTGTTTGACCTCTGACCTCTCTATCCAGATGTCTCACCAAGACTTTTGCTCACCAGGGCTGCATTTATTTGATCAAACGTACAGTATAATCAGTAATGTTGTGAAAAATTATTACAATTTAAAATGACTGTTCACTATTTGAATATATTTAAAAATTGTATTTATTCCTGTGATGCAAAGCTGAATTTTCAGAATCACTATTCCAGTCTTCGGTGTCACATAACCCTTCAGAAATCTTTGAAATATGCTGATTTGCTGCTCAAAAAAAAAATTCTTGTTATTATCAATGTTAAAACAGTTCTTGCCGCTTAATATTTTTGTGAAAACTGGTGCATTATTTTCAGGATCCTTTGTTTTGTTCATAATAGAAATCTTTTGTAACATTATAAAAATCCTTTTCTCACTTTTGATCAATTTAATACATCCTTGAAGAATCATACAGATCCCATATACTTTTGAATGGTAGTGTATGATATAGTTGGACCTATCATATCATAGTACTGCAGGCATAGGGGTTAACAAACTCTCCTTGTATCCCAAAGGTCAATTATGAACACACACAAACTCTAATTTGGATGTGCCTCCATATAGACACCCCAGCATTGCAGGTTTTAATGGAAATTTGCTGCACTTGAGACTATTAATAAAACATATCTCTCTCTCATACTGCTATAGCCACATGACTGCTGTTGCCCTTCAACAGACCGTGCTATAAAAGGATAGTGTATGAAAGGCCAGAAAACAGAAATAGACTCCCAGGACCACAGAGCAAAACCACAGCACTGACTGGCTCTAACCTGATTATTACACCACAACACCTCTGTATTTATCTTTCATCCTGTTAAACCAGCACGTTTTTAGGCTTTATGGTGCAGAACTTCAATGAAAAATTAGCTTATTTAAATACTGATGCATTAGAGGCTAATGCATCCGAAGCAATTTCAGAGCGAAAAGGAAGTGCAGCGATTTCATCATTTGAGTTTATAAAAGTTCATTGACTTAGTGGGTTTTGAATGGATCAGGATTTCACTGAACTGTTTGAGCACACTGTGATCACGTGTCTTAACCGAGAGGTCGGCTGATATGGTTTTATCATTAAGTGTGTTTACAACAACTAAAAAAAATTCAGCTATTAAACTATTAGATGTGGACTGATTTAGATGTTCTCATTTTGATGTTAATATATAACGGCAAGTGTGATTTCACCAAGTACAACATGTTCCTGGATCAACATCCTTGTTGATCCTGGAACAACATTTCACATACTTTTCAGAAAATATCTGGTTTAGGCTTACAACCATGGTTAGGTGCTTCTACACCCTTGTTAATCAGCTATCATTTCCCACTGATTTTAGGAATAAATTATGGGTAGGGGTTTAGGGGTAGGGAAAGGGTTAAGTCTATATTTTAGGACAATAATGTTGATCCAGGATCATGTCTTACTTGGCAAAATCACAGCGATCAATACACAACAGTCATGCTCATAATGCATGCACATCAGTGTTTACATGCAGTGAAATTAGGTTAAAGTCCACAAATCCACCTGCTAATCTTTTTTTTCCTTTTTTTCTTTATACTTCCGGTCAAACATTTGTTTTTTATGTTTTTTTATGTCTCATTAAGGCTGCATTTACTTGATCAAAAATACAGTAAAAACAATAATATTGTGAAATGAAAATGTTGAGTAAATGTTTTTAATTTGAAGGATCATGCACTAAAGACTGGATTAATGATGCTGAAAATTCAGCTTTGATCAAAGGAATCAATTACATTTTAAAACATATTCAAATAGAAAAGTGTTTATGACTCGCATGTAGCCTACATATGTTTATTACTGCTAAGTGTGTGTATTTGTTTGTTATACTGTTTATTGTGTCAGTGCAATGCGACACTGTTTCTAAGAAGCTTTGAACACCAGTGCTATTTAATTGGCAAACTCTCATCACCTCTCAGCATGCAGGCGGTGAGCATGTGTTTGTGTGCCTTACAGAAATACAGGGAAACAAGCCGTCTGCTGTAGCGCCACTGTTTATTATCTGCACTCATAAACATTTGAATTAAATTAAACATCAAATCCGAATTTAATTACGCACTTTAAACATTTAGAAAACGTGTTTGTATTAAAATTAGACACTGTAAAGAGACCACCCATACATTTGTAGGTCAGTCCAGATTTGAAAATTAAAGCCTGGGCGTGTATGAGTTTGTAAAAACGTTTTTGGTGGGCTTTCTCATGTCGGATGCTTCAGTGTGCAATTATTAAATCTCCTTAGAGCTCAAAACTGGAGTAAATTAGCGTTCTACATGTGTGTTTAGCGCCCTCTGACGGCCTCGGCAGCAAGGTCTTCATGTAATCTGGGAGAATGTTCTTTTCAGCTTTTAGAGAACACTTTTTGGCTCTTATTTGAATACTTTGAATATTCTTTTTAAAGGAATAGTTACACCAAAAATGAAAATGTACTCTACCTCAAACCATTTAAAATGAAGATGAGTTTCTTCATGGGAACAGATTTGGAAAAATGTAGCATTCCATCACCAATGGATCATCTGCAGTGAATGGGTGCCGTCAGAATAAGTCCAAACAGCTGAGGGAAAACATCACAATAATCCACAAGTAATCTACACCACTCTATTCCATCAGTTAATGTATTATGAAGTGAAAACCTGCGTGTTTGTAAGAAAAAAATCAGTTGAGATTTCAGTTAAGATGTTTTCAATTTAAACCATCACTTATGAATCCATAATCCATTATAATGCTTCCACAAAAAAAAAAAAAAAAACAATCTGCTATTGTCCTCTCACATCAAAATCCACCCACATTTGTTTAGAAATGTTTTGAATAGTTTTGGTCTGTAAATTATGTTTAATCTGTGCACATTTCTCCCACGATTCAGATGAAATTACTTTTTTTACTAGAGAAAGCAATATTATGCATAGAAGATTTGTATTTCAGCTGGAACTGGAAGCAACGGTTTGAAGTTAAAAATATCTTCATGGATTTGTTTCTTATAAACACAGTTTATCACTTCACAAGACATTAATTGATGGACTAGAGTTGGATTGTGGATTATTGTGATGTTTATATCATCTGTTTGGACTCTCATTCTGATGGCACCCATTCACTGCAGAGGATCCTGTGTTGAGCAAGTGATGGAATACTAAATTTCCAAAACTATCTACAGTACATTTTGGATGGCTTGAGGGTGTGTATATTTTTCCCATAATTATAAACTATGGGAAAATATAACACTCCTTTATACTATTAGGCTGTCAAAACACTCTCACTCCTGAACATCTATATAACAAATGAAAAAATCCAGATGTGGTGATAGAGAAGATGATGCCGTAAGAAGATGGTCCTTAAATGAGTCAACCACTTGCACGTATTACAGAATGGTATTTATATTATGAGTAGACCACTAAAAGCACTTGGTTTTATGTGAGTTACATTCCGCAAAAATCTATTAGCATTTCATCCATGTATTCCAACGTGGTATATGTGCCAGCTCTGAAGAACATCATGTGCAAAGGGGTTCTGCAAGTTGTTTTGTTCTGTTGTTTGTTTGTTTCTGTAAGTTAGACATCAGGAAATGACCTCATAGATATGATGTCATTGGTAAACATGTTCAGATGTGTCTTTAGGCTGCCTTAGTAGCCACACCTGTTACACTATGCCGCAGGTGTGCTATTGTAATGATGAAAGGTACCTTTGGAGCTTTCAGTGACCATGAAAGAAGTACAGGAAAATGTTTTACTGAGAAACCAAAACAGAGACAGGTTTTTTCTAACTTCAAAAATTAGTTTTTATGAAGGAAAAAAGGGGGGGGAGGGGGTTCACAGTTAGTTGTGCTCTAAACTGATCTTTCATTTACAGAAAGTATAATATTTTGACATTTTTACTTGAGGATCATGCTGCCAATAAAGAGAGTCAGACCCTGCGACACCTCAAAAAACAAAACTGAACATGCTTTTATATGATGAATACCTGGAGTAATACAATTTCAGTAATTAAGGAGGCCAAAATAAAGTATGGGTAAAACTTGCCCTGCAGGAGTGTTATTTCATTTATAACCAAGGTCAGATCTTGCAGCTGCTGCTGGTAGAGTCAAGAAAAAACAGGTTAAGATGATGATTAATAGGTCAGGGTTGTCCTGAATAAATATAAATGACATATTTACCATGGTTTTCCAGCTCTTTCTACTTTACAATATCAACATTAATTTAAATGAAGTTTTCGGCATATTAATTTGAAAATCGAAATCCATTTTATAAAGAAAAAGTAAACAAAACTTGCATATTTTGACTTTTAAACCACATTTTTACATTTCCAGATGCTTTTGCTTTAACACCCCAGAATGTTGGGCAAAAGTTAGACATCTGTTTTATATTTGAAGCATACTGATTCAGTGTATCATCAGTCAACTTTAAACAGCACAAGAGCGCGGGCACATATCTTCACTGTCATAGGTTTAAACCCTTTGCATGGTGCAAAGTTTTATTTATTTACATTTTAGATGTGCAAGCAAATGATTTCAGACATTTAGCTAAAGTCTGCAAAAAAAAAAAGAAAAAAAAAACTGTTCCCTATTATACAAAACCAATTGCAATTCTGAGCCAAATTCCAATGGGTTTTTAGAATAGCAATTTGATTTATGAATAAAAATATAACAAATACACACAGTCATATTTGAAGTACAATTGTGCAGAGTTTAGATAATATAACAAAACATATGAAAATCTATGTTAAAAACGAACGGAAATATGATATTCTAAAAAAATGATGGAAAATGTCTTTTGGCCTACAAAATGACGCTAGAACTAAAAACTCCAATACGTGCAACCACACCCCCTTTCTTTATAACCCCGCCCATAAAAAACTTGTCAGAAAACATCTCGGTTAGGTATGTAACCTTGGTTCCCTGAATAGGGAACGAGATGCTGCGGTGACGTCACCACGTATGGGAACACCTTCGGTGTGACGAATGTCTGAAGCCCTATACCATCCCGCCAATCCTATTGGCCAAATAGCGCGTGGCACCGCCCAGCATGCGTAAGCATATATATACCTGGTGCCGCGCGCCATTTACCTCAGATTTCATGACGAAGAAGAGAAGAAAGCTATCAAGGTATGGCACGGCCAGAACAGCAGCATCTCGTTCCCTATTCAGGGAACCAAGGTTACATACGTAACCGAGATGTTCCCTTTCATAGGTCACTTCGATGCTGCGGTGACGTCACCACGTATGGGAACGCTATACCATCACGCCTGACGTACCTGATAGCTTGGATCCAAGGAAGCATCTGCTCAAGCGGAGAGAACCCGGGAGCCAGGAGCCATCCTCACATCCAGACTGTAAGACCTGATAAAAGTGCTCGGTGAGGACCAGCCTGCCGCAGCACAGATATCATCCAAAGAAGATCCACTGAGAAAGGCTTGAGAAGAAGCCACTGCTCTCGTGGAATGACCTTTTACTCCTAAGGGCGAATCGAGCCCGCGCGCCTCATAGGCCAAGGAAATAGCCTCCACCAGCCAATGGGACATGCGCTGTTTCGTAACTGCATGGCCTTTATTCTTATGTCCAAAACAGACAAACAGCTGGTCAGACTCACGCCATGGGGCAGTACGCTCCATATAAGTCTTTAACGCTCTCATAGGGCAAAGACTTAGATCTCCAGACTCTGCCGCAGCAGGAGAAAAAGCCTCTAGATGCGACCTTAGGAACATAATTAGGCCTAGGTCGCAACAACACTTTCACAGAGCCTGGTCCAAACTCCATGCACGAGGGTGAGACAGAGAGAGCCTGTAAATCCCCAACTCTCTTAAGGGAGGATAAAGCCATGAGAAGAAGTGTTTTCAGCTTATCCGATACAGTTTCCAGGGGCTCAAACGGATGCCCTGACAAACCCAGTAACACAATGGATAAATCCCATGAAGGAACTCGCACAGGGCGGAAAGGTCTCAACCGTCGCGCACCCTGTATAAAGCGAGAAACCAGTGGATGACGACCCACTGAAACACCACCTATATGCTCATGGTGAGCTGAGATAGCTGCCACATAAACCTTCAGGGTGGCTGGTGTCAATCCATCCGAAAAACGGTCCTGAAGAAACTCCAGTACTGAAGCCACAGGGCAGTAAACTGGATCCACATCATGAGTTTCACACCATGTCATAAACAGTTTCCACTTGAAAGCATATAAGCGTCTCGTAGAAACTGCTCTAGAGTTCAGTATGGTCTCGGTAGTTTCAGCAGAAAGACCGGGACATATCAACTCACTCCGCTCAGAGGCCACGCCCACAGGTTCCACAGATCTGGCCTCGGATGCCAGATCCGTCCCTGTGCTTGCGATAATAAATCCCGTCTGAGGGGAATCTCCCACGGAGAGCCCGCTAACAGATTGATGAGATCCGCAAACCACGGCTGTGTGTGCCATCGCGGAGCCACCAGCAGCAGCTGTCCCACTCTGTCCCGCCGTATTCTGCATAATACCGCTGGGACCAGACGAATCGGAGGAAACGCATACAAACTGGTCCTGGGCCAGCTGTGAGCTAGCGCATCCAGACCCAGGGGTGATGGAGGGCATAGGGAGAACCATAGCGGGCAATGCGTAGTCGTGCTCGACGCGAATAAATCCACTTTCGCTTCCCCGAAAATTTGCCATAGATGATTCACCGTTTGGGGGTGTAATATCCATTCCCCTTGTTCCAGAGCCTGTCTGGATAGTAAGTCCGCTCCGAAGTTCAGTCGTCCGGGGATGTGAACAGCCCGGATCGACAGAAATCTGTCGTGAGACCAAAGAAGAATACGCCTCGCCAGCCTGCACAGGGGGCGAGAACGCAATCCTCCCTGATGGTTCAGATAAGCCACGACCGAAGTGTTGTCCGTTCTGAGAAGCACATAACGACAGTCTCTCGGGAAGCACAAATTCCCAGCCGAACCCCGGTGAGGAGAAATTCGGCTGACGTCCATTGTCTTAACGACATCACACACCTCCGCTTCACCGATATCGTTCGATGCGGAGGACAACGGGGTGAAATATTCTGTCGTTTCGTCCACCACTGAAGCGGGCGCATGTAAAGCAAACCCAGATGAATCACGGGACGCGCCGCCGCCATTAGACCTAACAGTCTGAGGCACAGTCTCACCGTCACTGTGTGACCCGCCCTGAAGTGCTGAACGCATGACGTAATCGACTGAGCGCGCGGGACAGAAAGCTTTGCTGTCATCGCGCGAGAGTCCAATTCTATTCCCAGAAAAGTAATCCGTTGAGAGGGGACTAACACACTTTTCTGAAAGTTCGTGCGTAAGCCCAGGCTGTGTAAATGATTCAGCACAATATCTCGATGAGAGTGTGCTTGAGTCTGAGATTGTGCTAACACCAGCCAATCGTCCAAATAGTTCAACACACGGACGCCCCGGAGCCGCAACGGGGCCAGAGCTGCGTCCATGCATTTTGAGAACGTACGGGGAGCTAGCGCTAAGCCAAAGGGAAGAACGCGGTACTGATATGCTTTGCCCTCTAAAGCGAATCTGAGAAACTTCCGGTGTCTCTCGATGATCTGAATATGAAAATAAGCATCGTGACAAACCAGTCGTTTGGTTGAATCTGAGACAAAATAGACTTTACCGTCAACATCTTGAATTTGCTCGACCTGAGTGCAAGATTCAGACGGCGTAAATCCAGAATGGGTCGTAATCCGCCGTCCTTTTTTGGTACCACAAAATAACGGCTGTAAAACCCTGACTCAATCTGAGAGGGGTGTACTTCTTCTATAGCCCCTTTGCTCAGTAGAGCTAACATTTCCTGTCTCAGCACCGCCATGTCCATCGGTTTCATCACCGTGGAGAGAATTCCGCGGAAAGGTGGCGGGCCTTTCCGAAACTGAATGGTGTATCCGTGACAAATTGTGCGTAACACCCATTGAGAAATGCCGGGCAAGCGTTCCCACGCAGCCCGAAACAATATTAGCGGTTTCAAAACGTTCGTTTCCTGCAACGCTGTTGCACACATAGAGATGTCCGGGCACGAAAGACTCACGGTGTCCGTGCACAGGGGAAGTATATGCATAGCAGCCGTTGCATCTCGTTGTACGTAATCCTGAAACGTGTCCACGGCAGGAATTAGGCCAACAGATTGAGCATCGGGCTCTGCCGCTAGCGAAATAGCGGCGGCTGTGCGAGCCGTCATGACGGGCGGGCCTTTCCGAAACTGAATGGTGTATCCGTGACAAATTGTGCGTAACACCCATTGAGAAATGCCGGGCAAGCATTCCCACGCGGCCCAAAACAATATTAGCGGTTTCAAAACGTTCGTTTCCTGCAACGCTGTTGCACACATAGAGATGTCCGGGCACGAAAGACTCACGGTGTCCGTGCACAGGGGAAGTATATGCATAGCAGCCGTTGCATCTCGTTGTACGTAATCCTGAAATGTGTCCACGGCAGGAATTAGGCCAACAGATTGAGCATCGGGCTCTGCCGCTAGCGAAATAGCAGCGGCTGTGCGAGCCGTCATGACGGGCCGTTTGGTGACGACCCTTTGAAGCGCTCCTCGTGCTCTGAAAACTGGATCGTGCAGAGTGTCTGAGGACGCGATTGGTGTTACAGTTCGTTCCAATGCTGTTCGAGGCGCTGTTTGCGGCGAAACAGTCAGGGTTTGAGCGTGGGGACTGCAATGAGAGTGTTGGATGCGCGAAAGCGGTCCAACAGCGCTCTCTAGCGGAGGGCACAGTCCCTGGCAGGCAGCGAAAAAATCAGGAGCTGCTGTTCGGTGCCCGAGAACGAGAGGCGGTGAGAGGAGGTGGAGCGAGAACGCGCGGGGGCCTGACGGCGTTCAACCTCCCTGGGTCTGCGGGGAATCAGCTGGCGGAAAGCGGCTGATTGCTGTTTCGCTGCTCTGAATTTCTCCACCACTGAAGTGACAGCCTCTCCAAACAAACCGTCCTTAGACACAGGGGCATCCATGAGGAAAGATTTATCCTTTTCCTTTATATCGGTGAGATTAAGCCAGAGGTGGCGCTCAACCGTAATTAATCCAGCCATGGAACGGCCCACTGCTCGAGCAGTATGTTTGGTAGCACGAAGCGCCAAATCAGTTGCTCGCCGTAGTTCCTTAACCGCCTCAGGTGTAATGCCGTCCCCTTCGTCCAATCCTTTTAACAGCTCCGCTTGGAAGGCCTGAAGGACCGCCATAGAATGAAGCGAAGCAGCCGCTTGGCCAGCGGCCATATAGGATTTTCCCAATAAACTAGACGTGACTCGACACGCCTTCGAGGGGAGGAGGGGGCGGGACTTCCACGCCGCGGCCGAATTAGGCGCAAGATGTTCGGCGAGAGTCTCTTCCACCGGCGGTATCGCTGTATAGCCGAAATTCGCAGCCGCAGCGTTCGTGATGCGCGCCGCAAACGGCTGTTTCCAGGACCTTGAAACCTCCTGGTGGAGATCCGGGAAAAAGGGTAAAGGCCTCCGGGGCTGCGCAGGTGTCCGACTAGTTAGGAAACGGTCGTCCAACTTCGAAGAAGGTTGGGCCTCGGCCTTCTCAACCTCCCATTCCAGCCCCAATGTACCCACTGCACGGTAAACCACCTCCAACAGCTAACTGTAGGAGGGGGAAACACGCCTCTCCTGTCCACTAGGAGGGAGAGGGCTCGTGTCGGCCGCGAAGTCCTCGGACCCCGAGGCCGCAGTGGAAAGAACGTCGTCATCAATGGCGGTCACAACCGAAGGAGATGGCACTACATGCCCCTGGTGTGGGCCGTAAATCCTCACAGGAAAAGATGACAGGTTCAAAAGTTTTTCTGTGTATTAGGGTAGGGGAGAGCGAGCGATGTGGAGAATAATTTTCCATCGCTGAACTGTCCTCAAACTCCATGTCACATGTGTCACTCCAAGCTATCACCTCGTGCGGTGCCTCGGCAGTCGCAGAAGTGGTGTGGCGGGGGTTAGACATGGCGACATCGGAGAACACATCTACCCTAGAGCAAAGCACCCTGAGCCGCAGGCCATCGCAATGGGGGCATGAAGAAAGGCCGCTAAGCAAACTACGCACCTGTCATGAGTGTCCCCCTTAACGATGTACCTGGTACACGGGTCTTTGCACTTTCTGAAGCTCATCGCGTCCGCGGAAAGGAGTATACTGCTCGTAGATGATCGCTGAGAACTCGAGACAATAGGGCACAGAAGATTCGCTTCGTACTGAAGGAATGAAATCTGAGGTAAATGGCGCGCGGCACCAGGTATATATATGCTTACGCATGCTGGGCGGTGCCACGCGCTATTTGGCCAATAGGATTGGCGGGATGGTATAGGGCTTCCAACATTCGTCACACCGAAGGTGTTCCCATACGTGGTGACGTCACCGCAGCATCGAAGTGACCTATGAAAGGGAACCTCATGTCAGCAAACCTGGATGCGCAAAATGATTGACAGGTAGAGGGCGTTCGTGATTGGGTAAAAAAGGGCGGCCCACTGCCCAGACTCAGTCAGTGTGTGTGAATCCAGTTTGCAGTTCAGTTCACAGAGTAGTCTATGATTGTCAAAGAAACAGAGACATTCATTACAGTAATATCTGTCAGATAACACGGGCGATATATGATTGGGATTCAAATCGCTTACGGAACATTTATGACCAGTTCTAGGACGGTAGAAATGTTAAACCTAAATGTAACCGTTAATGTCTGAGGCGAGAAAACTTGATATCCACTCCCTTCTTGAGCAGTTAAGTTGCGGGTAAGGACTCCAGTCAAATGCACTCATCCAAATCTTTGAGTGAACCAGTTGTACTGTATGTTTCTACACTCCTTGAGAGAAAGAAAAGCAGAATGTGTGCAAAGTCCTTCGAAATATGAATCGGGTGACTTGACCAGACTTGTTATAAGAGTATGTCTGTTTTTATGTTTTTTTTCTGCATAATGTGGGAGGATGAAGTGGTGATTTGACTACAATATGTCAAGCAGTTTCGGTCGTAGACACTGTAGTAACGTTACGTGATTTCGGGGGTTGTTGTATTATTTCACTCTGGTAGAGCGGTTTGGACAGTTCGCGCATGCGCGTCACCGCGATTCCGATGAACTGGAGTAAGTTAGGTGTCGGGGGTCGACCACAGACTCCCTCATCCGTGGCTGCGGAGAGTTTCAGCGCATCAACAAGAAAAGGAAACTTAAAGACTATGTATTTTAAAAGCTGAATCGCGGGTTCGCACCGATTCGATGATTTCGTAAGCTCGCGCAGGACATTCTTCTTCCTGACAGGAATCTGAGCGCGCGGCGGGAGCGAGCGCTCTGTCTTTGGACGCAGTGAAATGAATCAAATTCTATTGTGATGTAAAAATGAAGTCGGAAGCGAGCAAGGGCTGACAAACGGAGTTTAAAAGTGAGACCACTGCCCGGAAAAGTGGTACATGAAATCAGATTTGACTGCTTATTTGCGAATGTAAATTATTTGGAAAGCCTGGAAAAGTTGTGGTCTCGTTCAATCTGACTGGCAGGTAACGTTAACGTAAGGGATGTAAGGTAACGTTAGGTGCTAGAAACAAGAATCGGGATTGTTAAATCATCCCGAATGAAGTAATTCGAGGAAATGACCCATCACATCATTGGACGGAGATTATTGGTTGACTGAGTTACTAAGCGGCGACCTCGTCCATTCTTTTCCCGCTACATTCCAGCGATGGATACTAGTTTTCCAGGCAGCAACAGTGCCGTGATCCAAAAGGGAAAGTTCGTGTTCGTCGAGGCTCAGTTGCAGGGTGGAGCGCCCTGGGGTTTCACGCTCAAAGGTGGGCTTGAACACAACGAGCCGTTAATCATATCGAAGGTAAAGTATCACCTTACTCACCTGTCTTTCAGATGATGAAAGTGTGTGTCAGTCACCTGAATATTACAGCTTCAGCCCTGAGAGGGTCACAATGTGTCAGTCAGCATGTTATCCTATACGCCAGAGAGAAACATAATGAGGGATTCATGCTTTGTGGCTGGAAGTGAAATGAAATTTGTGAATGTAAGATGCCAGAGAGGGTGTGATACAACACTCAAGTCACACTTGAAGAGTCTGAATGCCATTATATTTCAAACCAAGTGGAACATTTCACAAGCACACGTTTTAAACTGTTTACACTGTTTAAAATAAAGACAAACAGTATTTTGGCAGTTTTTTGATAGTTCAATGGTAGTGGGACATGTCTATAAATCTATATGTTACTGTGATGTTGCTGGATCAACATCAACAATAGTTTTATCAAACGATCACAATCCTAAACTTAGCGATATTAAATGGTTAGGGTTAAGTCCTAAATTTAACCCTAACCATTTAATACCACTAAACTAGAGGGAAATAATATGTTGAGGTGTATAAGCCTCTGAAACTAGACCTTACAGAACTCCAGCCCTTTTCCAATTATTCTGATTGATTGATGTTGATCCACAATGATCTTCTAATTTGGCAAAATCAGGGTTGTCGAACTTCTTACATCCACTAAAATTATTTTATTGTCAGTTAGATTAAAAGTCATTGCAAAAATGGCTCTGAAATGTGACTTTAGTTAGTTCTGAGAAAATATACACGGTTTACAGCTGCCACTTAATGTAGTGACATTCAGATAAGTATCCAATTGAGTTTTGGTACCACTGTGTGTTTTTTTTTTTTACGCTAGTCATATTACATCATAAAGTAATAAAATATAATATATTAAAATAATGCATTTATTGAAATGCATCTCATGCTGTGGTTATGGATTTTACTTATGGAGGTCACTTTAAGGTGCAGAGCAGACTGCTGACTGTAGGGTCCGTATATCACACACACTTCTTAATGAAAGGGAACGTCCTTCAGGCATCTAGATGGTAATTGCTAAGTATGGGTCAGATTCTTGGTGTGACATCCAGACCAGTGTGAGTAACAGATTTCGACCTGCTACATTCATAAAACATTCATTTTTACATGGTCCTGTTTAATTCTCCCACATGGCTGGAGTCTGAGCATAAAAATAATAGGCAATGGAATTATAGAATGGTATATTTGGAAAAATTTTCCTGTATCAATATAAGTTTATAAGTTTGGGCTTTTATATTTGTAATTTAATTTAATATGTTTTTCTGCCAATGTAGAAGTTGATGGTGGGCAATGCACCAATGTTGTTGCCGTTCTCAGGTTGGTTTTTGAGTTGTTGCTAGGCTTTTCTGGGTGGTTTCTAGGTTCTAGGTAAAGTTGTGGTCACATTTAATTTTATTCAGCAGTTTTCACTGGCAAAATCCAGTCATTTCAATTGGAAACCACACTCGCAAATTTTTTGTGAGGATCGAAAGATTTCCCCACACAAATTTTGCAACAGGTTCAAATTGATTACGCCGATTTACCATGTTGACGAATAGAAATCTGCTTAGTTTGAAAGTGATTTCTATGTGGGCTGACCTTCTTGCATCGCTACACTATTGACAATAGCCGGTGGGCTTTTTTGACAATTTAGTCAAAGGTTTGGTAATGTGACTTAGAAGTCTCTGATATTCTCATCCCTAGATGGCTTGAGTCCCTCTTTAAATGTGAGTTTATGAGATTGTTTTCATCTGTTACATTGTCTGATAGGTGAAAATGATAAATATTAGAAGTATTATTCAAGTTTGTATCAAAAACAGTGTGGTTTTAAGTAATAAAAACTGTTAAGTGGTTTTATGTCACCAACCCTAAGTATTAGAAATATTTATCATTACGTCATTTTGATGAGGATGCAGTGCTTCCCACAGATTTGAAATATACTTTAGAGCAGATACAAAATGTGTAGGGCGAGGGGAGATGTATCACTAGTTAATCGATCGCGAATGGTTTCACTATTTTGGGCTGATAAAAAAAAAAGTATAAGGAAAAAATTATAAAAGCAAAAATGTTTGTCCATATATACCTGGGCAGATGTTTATATACCTGGCTGGCCCGCCCAAGTAAAGTCTATGTGTGGGAGCACTGGGATGGAATATAATTAATCGGAGATTCCTGACCCATGTATTTTTTCCCTTGGAAACAGGAAATATAACTAATTTCCTTCCAAGCATAGAAGTAAACCAACAGAAGCAATAAGCTTATCTAGTGACATTAGTTTAACTTATTACAAATAAGCAACTGCAATGAAGCTTGTTAAAAAGTTTGCAAGTTCCTAATGGAAAGAGGCATTCTAATGAAAATCTGGCGTCTTTTTTATAGTGCTTGGTGAGGAATTGTGAACTTCTGTCGTATTGATCAAAATGGATTCATCTATTCGGGTCTGAATTGTGAGTCCTGACAGCAGGTCTGGTGGTTGATCTGTGATCTTGTGATCAGAATGAGCTCTTTTGCACTGTAGTGGATCTGTTCTGATCAGTCATGTCGGCTAATCAGTGCACTGCAGTCAGGGAGACACATGGGAATGAAATGAAAACATCCCAGAGAGTGAAAATGCCAAGATTAAGGATGGGCGTTTTCCACAAATATCACATTCGAATATTTGAGCTCACAAAAAACGAATATTCGAATATTCGTTTATTTAAATTAAGTTTAATGAGACAGACGTTATTTTTCAGCAACATTTATTGTTTTCGTCATTTTGAACAAGCTTACAATAAGCTTGAACATTACACATCGTGTTTTGTAGCTGAAAACATTTAACAATGCGTGCAAACAAACAAAAGTACAGATTAAAAGCAAAAAAAAAAAGTGAACAAAGAAAAAACATAAAGCAGCCTGCAGCAATTAGGCTATTGTAGAACATAGCCTACACTTAACTTTGAAACTTTTAAACTGTCAGCAAATCTTTATTGCTTTTTTTTTCTATTGTTTTACATGTTCTTGTTAAGAAATACGGGCATGTAAACATGATCGGGGGAAAGTCGGCTCCTTAGTCTGTTAACAATAAGGCCGGCCGCGGAAAAAACGCGCTCAGACGGCACAGACATGGCGGGACTCACAAATAACGGTGTGCTAAGCGAATAAGCTTTGTGAAGCGCTTCGTGTTTTCGTTTCACCACTGAATGGGATCCTCATCTGGTGGAATACATGGCTCCAGCAAGAACTGTTCCCACTCATCTCGGCTGGACTCTCTGTAATCATCGCTGAAGAACTGGCTCAGCCTCTTCCGACGAGTGGGCATTGCGTCCTCTTCATCGTTGGTGGCGGCGGCTGCATCCGCAACACTCGCATCAAGGAAAATGTTCTGATAATGTTCAAAAAAAAATTTTTTTTCCTTACTTCTCTCGTGTTTTCATCGAGAAACCTGAGATGTTTGTGCCGAGGGTCTAGGGCAGACACGAGAAGAGGAGTTTTCACTGCATTCTCCAAGTTAGCGGTGTTTATTCGTTGCTTGAGAGATGCCGCAACAATGTTCTTGAAATCGGTCACTTTCTGTGATTCTCCACGGCATATTTGAAGTACCATAGAAGACCGCAGTTCTTAGAGGACCGTTCACATATCACGTCTTTTGAGCGCTCAAGTTTGTTATTTCCAATGTAGGCGCGCGGTATGCGCGCTCATAATGGAAGCGACGCGGTCGCGATGCGCACGAGGTCCGATGCGCCCATTTTTCAGGGGCGTCCGCACCGCATAGAGTTAAAAACATCTCAACTTTTCAGAATGCCGCAAGCGCACCGCAGGTCATGTGACAAGAACTAAACATTCAGCTTCATCCTTTCCCGTAACAATGTTGAAAGCTCAGCCAAGATGAAGGAACAGCTGATCATAGCTGTATATGGATTGCCATTTTGAAATAAATGTGCTGCAAATCCATTTATCCTTTGCTGAAATTTCAGCGTCTTCATGGAGAGAGCACGTCATTGTTGCTTAGCAACGGCAGACGCCTTAGGAGCGCTTCGGAAAGAAGGAGAATGCGGCCCGCCTAGCATTTTCCACACGTTTTTAGGCATATGTGAACGGCCCCTTATTCATTCATTAATTATTTTTTGCTTGCATACATCTTCAAATATGCCGTGGAGAATCACAGAAAGTGACCTAAATTGGGTTTTATTGTGAACTTTTTTTTTTTTTTAAGCGAAATTTGAATATCATTTTTATTTATCAAATAATTAGAGCAGAATGAATATTCGAATGTTCGACCTGTGTGTGTGTGTGTGTGTGTGTGTGTGTGTGTGTTTGTGTGTGTGTGTTTTAGCTGTACAAGAGATTACTAAGTCTTGAATCATGCAAGTCCAAATGCATGCAGCAGGATGTTTGTGGTACATGACCAATTATCAGTTGGGGAGAACTACATTTGTTTTCTGGGAACGAAAGAAAGAATATAATTAGACTTGACATGAACTTTAGCAGGTGCTTACAATCATGAAATGGAACAAAAATTCCAGAGCTCATTGTGTGACTAATCCTGGAAGATCTCATGTAGAAATATTAATTTCCCCAGACTCAACTTTCCTGTGGTTTTAATCATGTAATTTATCCCATTTCTAAAGTCAGGATCTTCGATGTGATTTGCATGCACTCAGTAATGGGTTGTTAAAGCAAAAACCCACCATTTAGGTTCTATTGTGTTCTTGAGTTGCTATGTGTTCCTTGGGAGATTGATAGTGTTTTCAATTCTAGATTTCTTTGAGCATTGGTACCTGAAACTAGAGAATATGAGAATAAAGGTCTTTGTGGAGATTAAATGTTCCATTAAAACAGTGTAAAACCACTTTTAAAAAGTATTTACCTGTATATTGGTTAAGTTAACACAAAAAATTTAGGTTAACAACTTGATATAAAAAGTTATTTTGATTAAAATGCATGACTGTATTTGTTTGGAGGTGTTTTCTTTTTAAACGGTGAGTGATTTCCTGGGGTTTTAATTACATTTATCTAATTTCTACAGTCGTTAGTTTTAGTGTTTTTTGCACTCAATGGTTCTTAGAAAAACTCAACATTTAGGCTCTAGATTGTTCTTGAGTTACTATATGCTTCTTTGAAAATTGACCTCATAAATTCAGTGTTTTAGGTTCTTTGAAGCATCAGTACATAGATGAAACTAGATAATTAGTGAATAAAAGTCGTTGTGGAGCCTGCGTTTTATTGGTAATATGAACATTGTTCCAAATTGTAGATTTACAACTTGATATGAAAGGTTAGTTTGATTAAAATGCATGGCTCTATTTGTTTGGAGGTGTTTTTTCTTAAACAGGGAGTAATTCTTGGATGGAAACAGGCAAAAGCAGAGGAGATCCCCTTCCTGCCTTATTTGGTGCTCTGGATTTCTGGTCTTGAGTTATGACTCCAATCTCTCTCTCTAGCCTCTCAGAAAAACAACACAAAATATCCAGATAGTTTGTGGATTAGCTACTGCCGTGATAATGGGATCCCATAGCCTATGCTCTCCTGCGTTTATACAGTACCTTTTATGTTCAACTGCATAAACAGGAATTGATTACAATTATATTTTCTGTTGGAAACAGATGTTGATGTGGATCTGTACCCTCTACGCCCAATCCGACCTCAAATTCTGTCTATCCTGGAATCAAAGATCCAGACTGAATAAACCCTTTGGCTGCATCCCAGTTTACATTGTATGCATCCTAAATAGCATGCAAGAAGTCCCAAATCATAGTACAGTGAACACAGTGTGCCAAAAATACTGCATACTGTTTCTATTGTATTTCTGATGCATTTGTGTGACTATTTAGTGATAGACCGAAATGTTGCCTGAGATTAGTCCACTTTGAGATTACTAATGTTTAAATAAAACTGATTTAAAAGTGAAGTAATAACGAATTGTATTTCGATACAAATGAAAAAAGTACAATCTAACACAATTTATTTGATTTAAAAACATATAGTAAAAACGGTAATATTGTGAAATATTATTGCCATTTAAAATTTTTTTTTTTATTGTAATATATGTTGAAATATAATTTATTCCTGTGATGCAATGTTGAATTTTCAGCATCATTCCTCCAGTCTTCAGTGTCACATGATCCTTCAGAAATCATTTCTAATATGCTTTGATTTGCTCAAGAAACATTTTGTATCAACAGTTGTGCTGCTTAATATTTTAATGGAAACCATCATACAATGTTTCTGTTTGAGATTCTTTGATGAATAAAAAAAAGAACTGTGTTTATTTGAAACGAAAGTCTTTTGTTTCATTATAAATGCCTTTTAATGTGATTTTTGATCAATTAAAAGGGATAGTACACCCGAAAATTAAATATGTATGAGTTGCTTTCTTATGTTGAACATAAAAGAAGATATTTTGAAGATGGCTGGTAATCAAACAGTTGGTGGTTCCCATTGACTTCCAGAGTAGGAAAAAAAAATTACTATGGAAGTCAATGGGAACCACCAACTGTTTGATTACCAGCACTCTTCAAAATATCTTCTTTTATGTTCAACATAAGAAAGCAACTCATACAGGTTTGGAACGACATGAGGGTGAGTAAATGATGACAGAATTCAAATTTTTGGGTGAACTATTCATTTAATGCATTCTTGCTGAATAAACGTTTTATTTATTAACCCAAAACTTTTGCACAGAAGGATATTATACCATCACCAGCAAAGTACATACATACAATACACAGAATCAGTGTGTGATTTGTAAAGCAGCTGCATTTCTAAGTTTTAGCCAGAATTAAGCAGTCTGTTCTTGTCTCAAAAGGAGACGTACTTCATCTGTCTGTAGTTTGTCCCATGAGCGTGAACTAACATACTGCTGCAGTATGGTCTGATGTGGTCTTTTGTAATGTGTGTCACGCTGAATAGCGTGCTTTCTGTTGCGTGCTGTAAAGCAGTGTCTTGTTTTCAATGCTGAGCAGTGTGTTGTGTGTCGTAGTGAGCTGTGAAGTGTGTTGTGCTGAATAGTGAGCAGGACGCAAACAACAGCCACGGCCATTCTCTCTCCCTTTAAGAGCTTGTCACCATAACCATGGCAACAATACGGCCCCGGATTGTGGTTAAGACGCCTGGATGAAACCGGAGATAAGGAGGAAGGATGAAGTGGAGCTATAGGCCTTGAGAGCTGCTCTTATCTGGGGAGTGAGACAGAGGAGTTATACAGAGGAAGAGTGACGGACGAAAGGGTGAGAGGGAGAGATAGAGCGAAGTCTCGGGGTTTATGGGTGGTGTAAATGTCACCGATGGACTTCTTTCAGCGCCTCACACTCAGATCTACTCTTGAGTGTGTGTGGCAGTGTCAACATTAACTGTTGGTGGATGGATCTGCCTGGATCTATCCAAATTTGCATGTTGTTTGTCCTAAATAGCATGCAAGAATAAAATTGTAAGTGCGCTAATTTTTTAAACATGCTTTTTAGACATTTATGACACTCTTTCAATTTTATTATTTTACTTGTAGAAAATTGGCAGACGTTTTTTCTATATATCAACCTAGAAGCTAATTATGAATTTAGATATGCATTTAGATGTTAGATATTACATGCAAATGCAAACATCATTTATAGTAACAGTACCAAGGGGTCAGTGATATCATGATGCAATTGTATCGACAATGTTTTAGAAAATGTCTTACAGAAGCTGCATTTATTTGATTAAAAATATAGTAAAATTACAAATATTGTGAAATATTATTACTATTTAAAATAACTGTTTTCTGTTTAAATATATTTCAAAATGTAATTTATACCTTATATAATGTTATTTATTATTCCAGTCTTCAGTGTCACATGGTCCTTCAGAAATCATTCTAAAATGCGGATTTGCTGCTCAAGAAACATTTATTATTTTCATCAATATTGAAAACAGTTGTGCTACTTCATATTTTTGTAAAACTGTGATGCAGTTTAAAAGAACAGCATTTACAGTATATAAAATTATAAATGCCTTTACTTACTTTTGATTAATTCAACGCATCCTTGCTCAATGAATGTACTCAGAAAAAAAAAAAACACTTTTTAACAGTAGTGTATTATCAAAGTACATACTTACGTAAAATACTTATGCAGCATTAATTCTGTTTGAAATCTGATGCTTTATTTTTGTGAAAAATGTTTTCAGGATTATTTGATGAATAGAAAGTTAAAAAGAACAGCATTTATTTTGAAATAGAAAGCTTATGTGACATTATGAACGTCTTTACTGTCACTTTTCATTAATTTAATGAATCCTTACTGAATAAAATGAGATAAATAAACAGGTGATGTATCTTATTTTGTATTTAAAAAGACTTGCTGTACTGTAGTTGAACTACCTATACTACAAGTAGCTTCCCAAACCCTGATATTTACTGCATACTGCAAAAACAGCATGAATAATATGCCACTCTGAATAATATGCAGTGGTTTTATCTTATTCCAAACATCTCTTCTCTCTCTGACCCCCCACATTGTCCATACCCCTTCATCTTCTTGTTGAGAGCAGGCAAATGCAGAGCAGGATAAAGCCCAGGCCTCTGGCAAAGACCCAACAGAGAGAGAGAGAGCGGAATGTCAGCGGCAGAATTTGCAAGAGCCTGCAAAAGAACAAAAGAGAGATGGTCAAAAAAAAAACCCTACATAGCGATTCCAACCATACTTTATGTAGTCCTGAATACTGATTCTGCTCTTCGGAGGAGCTGCTCTTTTATCCGTCCGTTTCAGAATGCACTGTGTTGTTTACAGTGTGGACACTAGAAGACAAGCTAAGAGCGGCCTGAACCCCAGGAAGTCGGGGGTTAAAATAAGGTTAAGAGAATTAGATGCTTTGTTCAGTTACATATTAATGGATTCATTGTCACCGTCTTGGCAGCACATCCACAATTAAACACTTCCATTGATGGCCCGAGGCCGAGTGTTAAGTAAATCTCCACTAGCCATCCTTTCTTTAAGCTGGCCAGCTTTACACTCAGTAACCGGTGAAAGGGAAGATATGCTTGCTCGTACGATTATTCTGAATATGTCGTGATTTGAATGCCGTGAGGAAGCAGCTCATGGAAGGGCTTTTGAGAGCAAGCGTCGTCAGGAAAGAGCCAAGCGAAAGACAGGTTTTAACAGGAAATGATGAACAATTGGAGACAATTTCCAAATGCATGTCTTTAGAAGGAGAATGAATTGCTAGTTTGTTCTGTGTGTTATCTTGAAAGGGCTTCCTGAAGGACTTCTTTTGCTTGGCACTGAATTGTCTCCAGTTAAGGAATGCTAACAGTAAACCAGAGGTCAAATCTTATTCTTGGAAGAAATCACTTGGCTGTCCACCTGTTTGTTTTGGTTTTATTGGTTGTTAATCATTTAGAAGGGTTTTTTTATCCAAAGCCAATTACAATGACTTACTGTTGTTTGGTAAGCATATAAAATATTAGATGACATATTAATATGGTCACATTTTATATTCAATAGGTCATACGTCTAGGCTAGATTTGCATGGTCAGTCCCAGTGTTACTGGTGTTTAGTGTTACTTTAGTATTATTTATGTACTATTACAGTATTTATTAATATTTTGAATTAGCTTCTGTTTTTAGATTGTCAATTTAAATTTTAGTAATTTTTGCATGCTTTTATAATTTTTATTCGTTATATTTTAAAATAT